>NC_077227.1:574416457-574716457 GCF_027887165.1 Monodelphis domestica | reverse complement strand
TGGATTACAGAGAAATTGCCATACTCTATTAGAAGAGAAAGTTTCCATACCAGGAATTCCTGAGGTCTACATTTTCAATGAACCTCTTGGGCTACTTATTTATTTTCTGTGATTATTCAGGAAAAACTTTTTAGGGAGTTTGAATATTGACAAAATTTGATGGCATGACTTAAATTTGATATATTGTTGGACTAGATCAAAGATTTTAAATCTTTTTTTTAAACCTTACCTTCCATCTTAGAATCAATACTGTATATTGGTTCCAAGGCAGAAGAGCAGTAAGGGTTATTTTTAACACTTTTGCAGTTTGGTGAAACTCATGGACCCCTATGTGTAATCTATTTGTTCTTTGCCAGGTATCCAAATTACTGGGCTTTGGTTTGTCCTTATGAATTATGAAGTTCAGTTGATCAGAGAGTAAATGTTCTTTTTTTTTTTAACCCTCAACTTCTGTTTTAGAATCATTACTAAGAAGAACAGTAAGGATTATGCAATTGGGGTTAAGTGACTTGCCCAGGGTCACATAGCCAGGAAGTACCTCAGGCCAGATTTGAATCTAGAACTGCCTGTCTCCAAGCCTAGCTTTCAGTCTACTGAGCTACCTAGCTGTCCCAATGAATTTCCTTTTTAAGTTATAATCTAGAATTGTAGTTTACTATAGAGCTAGAAGGGAGACAGGGAGTCATCATATCAAACCCCAATTTTGTAGATAATCATAATAATTGATAAGAGGTTACATGATTTACCTTTGAGTCACAGAAGGGCATTTGTGGTGAAATTCAATAAAGCAAAACCAGATTTTTTTTTTAAACCCTTACCTTCCATCTTTAGTCAATACTGTGTATTGGCTCCAAGGCAGAAGAGTGGTAAGGGTTAGGCAATGGGGATCAAGTGACTTGCCCAGGGTCACACAGCTGGGAAGTGTCTGAAGCCAGATTTGAACCTAGGACCTCCCATCTCTAGGCCTGGCTCTCAATCCACTGAGCTACTCAGCTGCCCCCAAAACCAGATGTTCTGATCCAAATCCATATTTGTAAAATGAGGATATAGAATTAAATGATTGCAAAGATCCTTGGTAGCAATACATTGTTAATGGAATAATAATAGTCTTCCACTGTATGAGAAGTTTATTTGTAATAGCCCATATAGCACAATTTACCTTTACTAACTGGTTTATAATTGTTTTCCCCTCAGTTGTTTCATTTGGATGAGTCTTCTCTCCAGTCAGATTCTATGCTAGAAGGAAAGGACTATCTCTTAATATTTGGAACCCTACCACCCAGTGCTAATCAATGCTTTGTACATAGTAGGTGCTCAGGAAACATTTGTTGCCTTGAATGGCACACATTCAGCTAAATGCCCATTGCTGATTCATCCAGGGAAATGAATTAGATTGGTTTATTTAACTAGATGGTTATCTAGAGTTAAGTTGCTTTGCTAAATATCAGGATTGAGATTTTTGTGTGTGTGTGTGTGTGACTTAAAATCCAACCTGGTTTCCATGAAATCAGTTTCTTCATCTAGACCTCAGCTCCACTCACTCCTCTGTAAAACGAGGAAGCTGAAATAGATTAACCATGAGGTTCTTCTTAGCTCAAAATCCTATAATCTGCAGTTTCCAAGTCACATAATGCTCCATTGCCCCCTCCATTTCTTCCTATCTTTCTAGTGTTCCCTACCAAAAGGAACCTGCAGTGCAATTAAAAAGAGGAAATACATTGTTTCCTTCCATTAGATTGAATGAATAGAGCTGTAGGTGGAGCTTTGCTCCAGTCAGGTATTGAAAGCCTGTATTTCCTTTTGAGTTAGGGAAGCCTGATCTTAGACCACAGACATGTTCTCCAGCCTGTCAAGTAAATGCATAATTAAGAAGATGGATGTATACATCCATGGGGTCAGTTCATAGGTTAAATTCATTTCAAAATGCAAAGGTCAAGTAGGAAGGAGAGGCATATATTTGCATATATGTTTCATTTGGGGCTCTATGGCTAGGTCCCAATTAGCGCAAATAATGAATCCACTGAAGGGGGTTCAAGGATTCAGGTTTGCACTGTTTGAATGATATCATCATATAGGTTAAGATAATTGGTGCCAGCCCTAGAGAAATGTGCAGTCCGAATATGAATTATAGAACTGCTTAAAGGATTCATTATTTGTATAAATTGAGATCTAGTTGTAACTGTGTACACACACACACACACACACACACACACACACACACACACATATATAATTTTACATAGAAGATAGTAATTTCTCATCAAGAGCCTCTAAGTAGGTGGTGCTGATATTTCTACCTTCATTTTTATAGATGAAAAAACTGAGGCTCAGAAATGTTTTCAGTAAGAGTTAATAGGGTATATAGCTCAAAGGGTACTGGATTAGCAGTCAGAGGTCTTAGGTTCTAATCCTGGTTCTGCTAATTATTATGTATGTGTACATATTTATATATAGGTTGTTGTGGTGGTTTAGTTGATTAGTCCCAATAGACTTTTTGGACAAAGATATTGGAGTGGTTTACTATTTCCTTCTCTAGCTAATTTTATAAATGAGGAAATTGAGGCAAGCAGAGTTAAGTGATTTACTGAAGATCACACAGTTTATATATTCCTGAAACTAGATTTGAACTCAAGTAAGCCTGGTTCTAGGTCCTGCACTCTTTCCATTACACTACCTGGTTTTGGTGTAACCTATTTAGGTTACAAACTTATATTTGTGACTTGAGTAATGGAATCTTAGATATGAATCAGAGTGGTCACTCAATATAACCCCAACCTTTGATGCATGAATCTTTTCTATAATATCCAACCCCTTCAACAAGTGATTCTAGTCATTACTTGAACATTTCTTGTGATGAAAAACTTTCTACAAACTGATGGAGATCAAAATGAGTTCTGGGGAATGTTTTATATCACAAATACCAAGATTTTCTCATGGAAACCATTTTCATTTTACAAAGCATTTGGTTAATTCAGTTCAATGAGCATTTTGTAAACATGTATTAGGCCAGGTACTGTTCTAGGTGCTAGGGATACAACTACGGAGAATAAAGCACTTGCTACTTACATGGAATGAAGTCTGAAACAATTGTATATTTATTTTGAAATTTTTAATCTCATTTTTTAAAAAGGAGCAAACTATGTGGTTTACAAATTGCTTTTGTTGTTGTTGGTTTGGGTCTGCAATATTATTGGTAAAAAGACTTCCTCTACTAATTCAGGACAACAACTGTTCCACAAGTTAGTCTTAGAGAATTTCCTGGGGTCACTGAGAGGTTTAATGACTTTCCCAGAGTTCCACAACCAGTATGTGACCAGAGACTGAACTTGAACCTATGTCCTCTTGACTCTAAGGCTAATCACATATTGCCTCTCAAGTCTGGTATTCATTCCAAACTGCCACCTTGACCTTTTCAAGAGGTTCACACTTTACTCTGAAATGTAGATATCTTCTGAGAGAAGCACATCTAATCGTGATGGCTGACCTTGCCTTCATTTAATTTTAGATGATGGGGAGGAAGCGGGGAGAATCAATATTTTCAAATGTGGAAAGCTACATACTTTTTGACACAAAAGGGAGAATTTAGCAGATACATTTGTTCGGTTCTGTTTTTTTTTTTCCTGGCCCTCATAGCACAGATAAATAGATAATTCTGTATGCTACAAAAGCAAAATCCTAGTTGTGGTCAATGATTTCTGTGAAAACTTAAGCCAAATGAAAAAAAAAGTACCAGGTTTATTCAAATAGAGAAAGATAACATTTTATAGCATTTGGGGAATGATAAAAAAAAGAGTAAATGGGCATTTTTATATGCATATATATATAATGCATTTATGTATAATAATTTGATTATCTATTCAATTGAAGGAGACACAGGGCTCAAGGAACTTAACTAACTCCAATTTATCTGCAATGAAACAATGCTAATTTGCAGTGGTAGAAGGTTGTCTCAGCAGGGAGCTCTCTATACCAATTAAATTCCAGGTTTAAACCAACTCCCCCAATCCCCAACAAATAAAAAAGAAAAATTACTTTGTAAATATAAAGATATTAGTTGTTATTCTTGTAGTTACTTCAAGAATATACTGTATATACTTTGATATCTGTATTATAGCCATATTGGTCCCAGCCTCTTCAATCAACAATTTATTATTTATCATATTATTATTTATTAAATGTCTCCCTACTATGTGTCAACTCATGTTGAAGGATGGTGGAATAGAGTCTAAAATTGGGAAAATGACTAGCAGGCTTGAAGATTTTAGTCACCTGAGTCTTATAGGGAGAAACTACCGAGAGCAGGATCTTTCAGTCCTTACTCCTTTCTATTTCAAGGGCAAGAGACCAAGTACCTCAGCTTGGCTGTTACTTCTTCAACAGTCCTTCCTGGTCTCCATTCCATTTATAATGCTTTCCTTGATTAACAGTTCTGCGGGTCAATAGGACTCGTTAGTCAATAGGACTAGTCAATAGGACTAGTTAGCTGGTTCAGTGGATGGAGTATTGGACCTAGAGTCAGAAAGACCAGAATTCAAATTTGACCTCCATATTTACTAGCTTTGTGACTTGGGCAAGTCACTTACCTCTGTGGGCCAAGAGGCAGCTAGGTGCCTCAGTTGGTAAAGTGCTGGGCCTGGTATCCATCAGACTTGAGTTCAAATTTAGACTCAGACAGTTATTAGCTTGTAGACCCTGGGCAAATCACTTAATTCCCCCCCATCCCCCAATCTACTGGAAAAGGAAATGGTAAACCATTCCAGTAGCTTCATTAAGAAAAACTCCATGAACCATACTGCATAAAGAGTTGAACATAATTAAACAACTGAATAACTGTGTGCCAGACATTGTATGAGGCTCTTGTCTTGGGTTATGTTAGCTCCAAGGAACAACTGGCCAGCTCTGTGAAGACTGCAGATGGTTCCTGAATTCCTCATCTCTCTCACTTCCTCCACTTCCTTTGGACAGGAGAATACACAAGATTTCTAGACAGACTTTATGAATAGATTAATCGTTAGCCAGATAAGAACGAAGAAGAGCTTAATTTATTGTACCATGCCCTTATATTATGGTAGCAGCAGTTACTCTGGCTATTTCTGTTGAAAAGCTGTCTCCCTTTTCCCAGAGTTGGGTGGGGGATGGAGAAGATAGTTGCTAATTGGTGACTGGAGTGGAAGGGGGAAAGGACATCTGTATAGGAAAGAAAAAGGATAATCTATATTCTCTTTCAGTTCCTTGCTTGATTCTCATAGGTTCTATTCAGATGATCATTTTTTTTTAAGGCTGTGAATATGTGGGCCAGTATTTCCCCCCCCCTTTGTTTAATTTATAATTGAATTGACATAAGCTTGTGTGTATGTAAAGTGTGTGTAAGGAGAAAGAAAGAAACATTAGCATATAGTTCTAAGATTTTCACTTTTCCAATTCAGAATTTTGGACTTGGAAAAGATGTCAGAGGTCATTTAGTTCAATTCTTACTTGAATAAAAATCTTTTCTATAGTAGATCTGAGAAGCGACCATCTGACTTTTCTACTAATTGTCTTTGGCAGGGGTCCCCAAACTATGGCCCAAGGGCCACATGTGGCCCCCTGAGGCCATTTAGCCGGCCTCCACTGCACTTCTGGAAGGGGCACCTCTTTCATTGGTGGTTAGTGAGAAGAGCACTGTATGTGGTGGTGCCACAAAGTGTGGCATCACTCATGTACAGTATTACTTCTAGTGACATAATCTTTTACAAGTGGTGCCTTGTTCTGAGAGTAACTGAATGAGAACGGGGCACTGTGCAAAGGATTATGTGGCTGCACAATGGAAGACTTCAGCATGGTAAACTGTGATCTGGGGGAGGGGATTCCGCATGGTGTATATTGCTGCCCAGTATAGTGGTGGCAGTGATGGACCTGTGCAAGGTGTCACAGGCAGTGCTGCAGCCTCTGCTCTCCCAGACAGTGGTATACAGATTTGTTCATAGTTTGTTTTTTTTAATAGTCCAGCCCTCCAGTGGTCTGAGGGACAGTGAATTGGCCCCCTGTGTAGAAAGTTTGGGGACCCCTGGCTTTGGTCTCCTTATTACCAAATTTAGTGGTTAATTTTTAGTCTTCATTTATCTTTTACTATCTGTAGTATATGTCAATAAAATTGATTTTATGCCATAATTCATGCCTTCTTTATCCTCCTGAAGGTCAGTTCCTAAAAGGTTCTTCCATGTCTTTTTTCTCTCCACTTTCTTCTTTGGCAATCTTGTTTGGTTCAATCAATCAGCAAGTATCTATACTGAATATGTTAGGCACTGTGCTATGTTCTAGGAATATCAAGGCAAAAATAAAATATTCCTTGTCTTAAAGGAGCTTATGTTCTGTTGGGGTGTTTTAAAAGGACAAACATTTCTGATGTGAGGGCTTGTTGAACCCTTTTCAAGGTTGCTCTTCCACCTTTTTCTGTCTTTCACCCAATTCTTACCCGTGGCTCCAATAAGTTTTGCATGAACAGCAGCCATACTCTGGTTAAACCATCTCAGCAGGTGCACTGAACAAGTTGGAGGGTAGCCAATAGACCTCAATCCTGTTGATGATTTTGGGGGATGTCTACCCTAAGCATAGGAAGACTTCCCCAGGTGGAATGAGTAAATTAGAACAATTTGTTACTAGGGTCAGGAAAGTGACTGAAGCCCTCACTGTGGAGTAATTGCAACTTAATCAGACACTGAAGACATCAAGTTCATCCAATGAATCCCGGATCATTGCTGATCATCCTTACTTTCATCTTTTATTTTTTTTTTAAACTTTTACCTTCCATCTTAGAATTAATACTGTGAAGAGTGGTAAGAAGAAGGCAGTAGGCAATGGGAGTTAAGTGACTTGCCCAGGGTCACATAGCTCGGAAGTATAACTCAGGACCTCTCTGAGCCACCCAGTTGCCCCCTACTTTTGTATTTTTAGAAATTAAAAAAAACATTTATTATTTCTTCCAACGTCTGTGAGAAGTCATATTATCCTCATTTTACAAATGAGGAAACAGACATGAAAGAAAAATTATTCATTTAGGCAAACACATTGAGAAACAATACATGAATTCATAAACTCAGTCTGAGTTTAACACTGCTACAACACTACTATACCACTTAGAAAAAATTTTAAAGGTGAATTCAATGAACCTTTCTTTTCTAATCAAATGTTCTTCTACTCTCAAAATAAAGATTGACAGTAAGAAAGGTTAAAAGTTCAAAAACAGATCAAATGCAAGGAAGTCTTAAGAAAACTTGACATCATTACTTTTTTATCCATGAAATTTGGTTTCATTCTATATTTTAAATACAATATTAAAAACCTTGGGGTTTGGGAATCTATTCAAGAGGTGAATCTGGGAGTGTGAAACCCTTTGGGCTTTCTACTTAATGTAAGATTTGGAACTAGTTAAAAGTCAGGTAATCCTCCAAAAATAGACATTTGAGGTTGTGTGCAATATCCAAATCAGATTTGAGAAAGAGTAATCTAATCTTCAATCAAATAAATTTTGACCTTTTGTGCCTCCTCAGTAGAATCCTGATCATAACTGGCAACTAGCCATATCAATCTAATGAAGAATTAAAGCATAGAAGTGTGCAATGATGAAAAGGACTATGATGACTCTGGAAGAGAGAGTGAGTCTGATAACTATGCAAACTTTACCTCACTCAAGTCTAATTCATTTACAAGTCTAGACATCACCCCATGATATCTTTGGTACTCTTTGAAAATGAAGGATAAGCAACAACCACAAAAACATTCTATCTGAGGAGATAACATGCACTCTTATAAGGACATGTTATCTACTGATGCCCAGGGACGTTTTTTCCTTCTTTCACACTGAGTTTAGTTTCTAGCTCACAGTTTTCCTCTCCACTCCCACTCCTTCCCTTATTTTAGGGAACTTCAACATACATTAAAATTTTCTTTCTTTTTTTTCTATTAAACTTATATTCATTTTTCTTTTCCCTTTTTACAAAATATTATTTATTTTAATATTCTTTTTTAAAAGTTTGAATTCCAAATTCTCTCCCTCTCTCCAGACCTTCTCCCAGCTATTGAGAAGGCAAAGTATATCGATTCTATATATGAAATCATGTAAAATATATTTACATAGTAGCCATATTGCAAAAAAGTGAGAGAAATAAAGTGAAAGAATTGTACTTCAATTTGAATTCAGAGTTCATCAGTTTTATCTGTGGAGGTAATTAGCATTTTTCAATATGAGTTCTTCAACATACATTTTTATGGCTCCCTCACATATTCAAATTTTACCATTTTCCTTACTGATTTAGCTATTATGCCCTGTTCCTTAATTTCACCTCAGCTGGACATGGACATGATCATAATTTTGACCTTATTGTCATTCACAACATTCTGCTTCAATGCTCAAGAACTCTGAATTCTCTTTTTCTAATCATAATTTTTATCTTTCCATTTATCCCTATGCTTCATGATTCTTAAACCTAGGACTCCTAGATGGTCCACCCTGGGACCTCCAGTGTCTCTATCTGTCTTAAAATCATTGGCCCTCATTCCTGTACTGGCTTCTTTCCTTGTTTAAGAACCTTTATTCCTTTGTGAATGAGGTCACTTCCACACTGTTATCAATTCTTGAATCCCTTGCTTCCTTGACCTAATACAGATAGTACTTTTGGAACTCCCAACCCTGGATTACCCCCACTATCTATCTCCTTTGCTTCTACTCTAATCCTGTTGAATTGAAGTACAGGAAATCCTGAAGCTCTGATAATCTGGTCTTTTATCAATTTATACTGGGAAATCTCAACTTGACCCTTATTATAAGGAAAGCACTCCTAATACATCTTCCTAAGTGTTTCTCTTCAAACAACAGCAGCTCTTGCAAACCTCTTCTTTTCTTCTAAATCCTCCCATACCAACCTTCCTTCCATCTTCTCTTAAGAGGACAGAATCCCATGCTTCACTGAAGAAGAATGAGGTTATTTGGTGAGAGCTCTCTTTTTGCCCCTCTTTTTTTATCTCATATCCCTCTGATGTTGTCCTCCACTGCCTTCTTCATTTCATCTCTGATGATGAAGTGACCCTTGAGCTTGCCAAAGTCAATTCCTCAATGACTTCCTCCACCTTTGATCCCCATTTCCTCCTATCTTCTGTAGGAATTCGTTCCCAATCTCCCCTAGCTACTAATGCTTCCATTTTGATATTAGCATCCATCAGTCTTCTCTATATTTTGGATGTATCAAATTATTTTTGTGTTGTCTATCTCATTAGGTTGTATACTCATTAAGGACAGAGATTGGCTTATGCCAATTTTTTAACTCCAACATTTAGCACAGTGCACATTATTATAAATTCTTGTTGACTAATATTGTGGAAGTGTGGGGAGAGAAAAGATGGAGAATGAGATGTATATAGTTTTGATGTAAGGGAGAGTGAAAAGTTTGAAGGAAATGTGTAGGTCAAATGCTTTGAGAAATTTTAGGAAAAAAAAGATCACTTTCAAAGATGAGGAAGAGGGGAATGGTCATTTGAGTTGGACCTTCAAGGACAGGAAGTGGCATTAATAGATGGAAATTGCTGGGAGATCATTCTAGGAATGGAAGACAGTGTGAATAAAAGTACATATATAGAGAAAGAAGGCAGGATGAGAACAGGTGATAGGGAATAGTGCAATTTGTCTAGGCCAGCAAGAGTAGAAAGGAATAATATGAGATAAAACTGGGAAGGCATGCGGGAGCCATGCTTTGGACAGGATTTGAATTACTAGAATCAGGAGTTTTATGTTTTATTTTGTAGACATGGGGAGCCATTAAAATTCTTGAAGAGAGGGGCATTTGCTTCAAAGTAGTACATAGAAAGATTTCCCAGTCAAATGTGAATAATGAATTGGAAAGGGGAGAGAATGCAGACCACTTAGGAAACCATTATAAGCATATGATATCTCAAAACTCATAGTGCAGTTTTAAACTTTAGTACCTTTAAATTGCACTAAGAATTTTGGGGCACACTGAATAGGCAGGGAAGAGCATGGAAGTAAGGTAGTATTAATAAGATTAGCTAGTAACCTAATGAGCAAGAGCTTGCCAAGGCAGAACCAATAGGACTTGGGAGCTGATTGAGGAGAGGAAAGAGTCACCAATGACTGAAATTTTCATCTTTTGTTATTGAGAATGTAATATTGCTCTCAAGAGGCACACTGAAATTGAATTGGGAGGTAAGAGTATATTTTGGGGAATAGCTGACTTCATTTTTTGGCACATTGAATTTGAACATTCCTATGGAGATGACAACTAATGGACTCTTGAGGATATAATGGGGGATAGTCATGTCTGGAAGTACATATTTGGCCATTATCTTGATAGGTAATAATTGAAGCTGTCAGAGTGTTTGAGATCAGCAAAGGAGTAAATATAGAAAGAGAAAAGGCTCTAAGATTTGGGGATGCCCCTAGGGAGGCAGGCTTTTCAATGAGAAATCTGAAGCATTTTGTTTTCTCTTTGTTCTGTTTTCTCTTCAGTGAAGTAAAAATGACAAAGTGGACAAATGGTATCGAGGAACTTGGCTATCAGTCTAAAAGATTTTTGGAAGCAGAAATCGAGTCTGTTACCATGATTGCAAACAGATGGGATGTCAAATGAAGGCATTAGGTTAGATGGCTTTCAAGGTTCCTTCTATCTCTAGAGTTAAGATCCTAAGAACAGCCTCCTTCAAGTTAGCAGAAGTGCTCTAACCCTTTTCATTATTACTTTCCCATACTTTCTGAATGCCCTGTTTTAAAAAAATGTTTATTATTTATTACCAATTACATATTATAACAAATTTGCACAAAAGCTTTCCTAAATTATATGATCAAACTTATCTCCCTCCCACTGGCAGGCGATTCAATCTGAGTTATATGTATATTATCATGTAAAATATTTCCATAGTTTTCATTTTTTTGTGAGTGATCTTTAAAAACCCAAACCCCCAAATCCAAATCCTAATAGGTGATTGAAAAATCATGTACTTTCATCTGCTGAATGCCCTGTTTTAAATAATACTCTCAACTGCATCTAGAAGATGGCCATTTACTGCTTTTTTTCTTTCTTTTTTTTTCCCCTTGGTTGAATCTGGAGTGCTGGAGGCAGTTAGATGCCTGAGTTGATTAAATTCTGGGTCTGGAATCAGAAAGACGAGTTCAAATCTGGTCTTAGATACTTATCAGCAGTGTGACCCTGAGCAAGTCATTTAACCTTCATTTTCTTCAGTTTCCTCAACAATAAAATTAAAATGCCATCTATCTTCTTGGTTATTGTGAAGATCAAATGATATCATATTTGTAAAAAAGGGCCTACCATAGTGCCTGGTACATAGTAGTGACTGTATAAATGCTTTTCCCTATTACCTTTCCTTCTTTTTTTCCTCTTCTCTACTTGGAGATTAATAGGGAAGCCAAAGAAACATTTTTATTTATCCAAATATTTGAAAGAAATTGCTTCAAAAAGACTATGGATTTGGTGTTAGGAAGAAACATTGGCTTCAGCATTCAATAGCTATGTAACTTTGGGCAAGTTACTTACCCGGTCTGAACCTTAGTTTCTTCATATGTAGAATGGGGATATTTCTTGGACTTTCTGTCTCATATCAGCATTCTAAGCACTATAGATATTTAAGTTTTTATCACAGATTAAATACCTATTGTGCATAATTATTTCCCTTCTTGCCCTCTATAGTCCCACCAAATTGACCTTGTTACTCCTTACATACATTTCATCACTTTTATTTTTTTAAAGACCCTTATTTTCTGTCTTAGAAGCAATACTAAGGGAGAAAATTGGTAAGGTCTGGGAATTGAAGTTAAGAGATTTGTCTAGGGTCAAATAGCTAAGAGGTATCTGAGGTCAGATTTTGAACCCAGGACCTCCCTTATCAAGGCCTGGTTCTTGATCCACTGAGTCACCTAGTTGCCCCTCCATCTCTTTCTCTCTCTCTGTCTCACTCTCTCTCTTCTCTCCCCCCCCCCCCCAAATGTCTGATGCCACTAGGTTAGGTTTACAAAAGAATAAGCTTTAAAAGGCACATTTTCCTTAATGTGTACATTAGCAGGAAAACATTCTCCTACTTAAATGTTAATTGGGAATTTCTGAATTCCATAGTGATTACCCATTGCCCTTTGGGAATATGGCCAAATGAATTTACAGGAATGAAATTTTTCTTCCTTTAAAATGAGGATGAAAGTTGATTTTGCTTGAAAGTATAGTGTTTTGCATTGTTGTATGGTGTCTATACTGGCCAACTAAATTTTTCTCTTTGCCAGTAGGAAGGATTGTTTCACTCCTTTCTGTGTGGCCTTACTCTTTTAAGAAATGAACAACAAATATGTGGCAGGTTTTTTTGTGGTCCAAGGGTAGATTTTCTTGGGTTTTGGGGAGAGATTATAAGTCAAGTCTTAAGGATATTCAGGAAATGCTCTTGGTGTGGAGGAATAAAGGAGGGAAGAACCTCTCAGATTTTGGGAAGTTTTCCAGCAAAGTTGTTTTTATGTTCTACTAAGTTACTTTGATTTAAAATCTGTAGGCAGAGATAATCAGGTCAAAATGACCGTCCTTCAGATGCTGTAGGCAACAAAGGGGTTTAATAAAAGATAGTTGTGAATCATTTTGTCAGGTTCCAAAAGAGAACGAAGGAAGAGGCTGCCAAAGATACACAGCCTTGCCTCTCTAGAGCTAAAGGGAAATGTTTATAAACAACCGACAGATTTGCTCCTGATTGTTCTGTTTGTTATTCACAAATTAGTCTGAGTAAAAGCTTTCTGGAATTGGCTTCTGGAGAGCTCTGGGGATAATTTGATCTTCTTTGTTTTCTTTTCAAAAGAAATATTTTAAAATGTTGAGTGAAAGGATCTATGATAGTTTTATCTGCTGATGGGTCTAGTGAAAAACAAAGTTGCAAGTCTTTAATTTATTGACTGGGAGAAGGAGGGCTTTTAGATTTTGAGGAGTTTTAATTCCCTTTGGTTTTTTTGAAAGATTTGAAGGATGGGAAGGATTGTGAATGAAGCCACTAGAAATTCATGAGGATGAAGAGGAAAACTAACAATTTTCAACTTCAGCTGGAAGAGTGTTTATTTATGGTATGTTGCTGAGCACATAGTAGGAGCCTAGGATGTAGTGGAATGAGCACTGGTTTTAGATGTAAATGATTAGAATTTGCAGCCTGATTTAGCCACTTAACTAGCTGTGTGATCCTTGGCATCTCTCCCCCCCCCCCCTCCTTCCCTCACTCCTTTTGCTACTCTGTCCCTCTGTCCCTCTTTCCTTCTCTCTTTCTCTCTTCTCCCTCCACTCCCCCTTACCTTATCTTCTGTCTTTCAATCAATATTGGTATTGGTTAAAAAGCAGAAGAATTGTAAAGGCTGGACAATGGAAATTAAGTAACTTGCTCAGAGTCACACATCTAGGAAATGTCTAAAGTCACATTTGAACCCAGGACCTCCTTTCTCTAGGCCTAACTCTATCCATTGAGGCACTTAGCTGCTTCCAGTCCCTGTTTTTCAAATAGGGCAATAAATACATACATGATCTGCCTTATATAGTTGTGAGGAGAATGTTTAGACATCATAACAATGTAAATAAATAGGAATTATTATGAGGCCATAAGATGTAGAAATGAGAAGAGTCAGCCAATCATAAAATATCTACTGAGCCTTTACTGTGTGTCAGGCACTTTTAAGAGATGATGGAGGATTCAGTTGCAGACTGGGAGAGATGTCATGTACATAAAGAAATATATTTTTAAAAAAGTGTGTGCGCATGTGCTCATGTGTGTAAAAAGTACCAGCATTTATTTGGTTGAGGTGAGGGAGAGATCTGGAAATACTTTATGTAAAAGGTAGTCCCTGAGCTGAACTATGAAGGGAACTAGGGTTTTTAAGAGTCAGACATGAGTACCTGAGTGGGTAATGAATTCCAGGATAGGGGTACACTACGCATAAAAGAAGGGAGATGCAATGCCATCATAGGTGAAGAGCAGAAAGATCAGTGAGGATGGATAACAGAGTGAAGGACTTTAAATGCCAGAAGAACTTATATTTGATTCTAGAGATAATAGGGAGTCATTGCACAGTTTATTGAGCAAAGAAGGGAGTAATATAGTTAGGCCTATGTTTTAGGAAAGTCATTTTGGCAGTTGTGTGGAGGAAGCATTTGAGAGAGGAGGAACTTGTTAGGAGGTTATTGTAATGGCTCAGGAGAAAGGTGATGAGGACCTGAACTGTGGTGGTAGCTGTGTGAGTAGGAAGAAGGAAACTGAGATGGCAGATGTGTGGAGGTAGAATTGACAAGACTGAACAACTGCTGGCTCTCTGGGATGAGGGAGAGTTTGGAGTCAAAGTAGACTCTGAAGTTGTGAGTCTGGGGGACTGGATGGATATTAGCAAGTTCTGAAGAGGGTTGGGTTTTTGGAGAAAAAACAGTGAATTCTGTTGCCTTAGGCAACCCTCTGGGACTTTTTATTTTTTTATAAGTCATAGACCATTTGAAATCTGTGGGTGGAGGGAGGAAATCACAGATCCAACTTGATTGGCATCTGGTTAGGTCATCATTTAAAGTCCCTGGGGGAAATTAAAAAAAGGCAGCGCCTTTCCTTAGGGACTTTATAGTCTAATAACTCTAATACAAAGTAAGATATAAATGCCTAAAATAGGTACAAAGTGCTGTGTGAGGTCTGATGAGTGACAGGTCATATTTGGTGGGAATGGGAAAACTTCACAAAGGATATCGCATCTGAGCTGCATCTGGATGGATGGGTAGGATTTCAAAAAGGGAAAACTATGAGAAGGGGTAGAGCAAAAGCAGGAATGGTAAGATGGTAAGACTAGAAGAAGGGAGGTTAATTAGGAGGCAATTACAATTGTTTAAGCGGGAGGTAATGAAGATTTTGATATGGGGGAGAAAATGAGGTAGGAGAAATATTATAGAGAAAGAACTGACATAACTTTGTACCTGATTAGATTAGAACAAGGGCAGGGTAGTAGGAGAGAATATGAGAATGGCATATTGGGGCCAGATTGTGGAGGCTAGGATCAGGAGCTTATCCTGTAGATAATGGGAAAAAGTCCTTAATAATTTTCTATTAGAGGAGTAGAAATCTTCTTGGTAGTGGTGATGGTGGAGGTGGTGGTGGCTAGATGAACACTTTCTTTTTTTTTATTATTATTATATTTTATTTGGTCATTTCCAAGCATTATTCATTAAAGACATAGATCATTTTATTTTCCTCCCCCCCACCCCCCATAGCCGACGCGTAAATCCACTGGGCATTACATGTTTTCTTGATTTGAACCCATTGCTATGTTGATAATATTTGCATTAGAGTGTTCATTTAGAGTCTATCCTCTGTCATGTCCCCTCAACCTCTGTATTCAGGCAGTTGCTTTTCCTTGGTGTTTCCACTCCCATAGTTTATCCTTTGCTTATGAATAGTGTTTTTTTCTCCTAGATCCCTGAAAATTGTTCAGGGACATTACACCGCCATTAATGGAGAAGTCCATTACGTTCGATTATACCACAGTGTATTAGTCTCTGTGTACAATGTTCTCCTGGTTCTGCTCCTCTCGCTCTGCATCACTTCCTGGAGGTTGTTCCAGTCTCCATGGAACTCCTCCACTTTATTATTCCTTTGAGCACAATAGTATTCCATCACCAACATATACCACAATTTGCTCAGCCATTCCCCAATTGATGGGCATCACCTCATTTTCCAGTTTTTGGCCACCACAAAGAGCGCCTTTTGGCCACCACAAAGAGCGTTAGATGAACACTTTTAAGGTACCTTCTAGTTCTAACATCATGATTTAAATCTCCATAGATAGTTTTGGATAGAGAGAAATAATATTCAAAATAGCTGACATCTAAAGATTTGAAGTGTTTTACATGCATTCTTATTTGATCTTCAAAACAACTTTGTGGTGGTGGGGAGGTGGTACAGGTGCTATTATTCTTATTTTATAGATGAGGAAATTGAGTTTGAAAGAGATGAAATTAACAATAATAGCTAACTGTTATATAGCACTTACTATCTGCTGAGCACTATGCTAAGTACTTTACAATTATTGTCTCATTGATCCTTACAACAACCCTGGGAGGGAAGTGCTATCATGATCCCCATTTTACAGATGAGGAAACTGAGGCAAAGAGGGACCTTTTCCAAGGTCACCTAGTTAGTAAGTTTCTGAGGCTAGCTTTGAACTCAGTGTTTCTTCACTCTAGAGTCACTGCTCTATCCTAGTGGATTTACTTAGTGTCACATAACATGTGATAGAACCAAGACTCAAACTTGGGTCTTTTGACTCCAAACCCAGGCACTTTCCATTTTTTTTGTGCTTATTGTCTGAGATGTAACTAGGGGAGTAATCAGGGCTTTGTTCCAGGATGCTAAAACATAGAGATTACTGACAGCATTTGAAGCCCTGCAGTAGCTGAAAACACCTGATTGTTCATAAGGGTCACTGACATCTTGGCAGTGTGCTTTTTCTCTGAGTGATCCTTCTACCAGCTTGTCATCCCCAGGGTCTTTTGGTTTTCAGCTGCTCCTGTTTTTTAGCTCCAGTTTGACAAGCTCCACCCACTCCTGGTATATTCTCACTTGATTCCAGGACTGATGGATAATTGCTACCCATTGTGCAGCCTTCCTATCTGGTCCCTCCTCCCTATTTCTACCTCTGCCTGGGAATTGGCGTTATTGAAGGGTATTGACTGTGCTATAGAAATGGGAGTTTCACATTATGGGGAATGTATATCCTATTTTCTCCTAACCATATTCCACTTCAGCACACTTTTCTTGTGTTTGTGAGTCAAGAAGACTTACAAGAAGACAAACAAGAAGACAAGTTCAAATGTAGTCTCAGACACCAGCTGTGTGAGTCTAAACAAGTCACTCAATCCTCTGTTTGCGTCACTTTCCTCATCTGTAAAATGGAGATAATAACATCTATTTCATAGGATCAAACCATAATTTTTTTAGTGTTTAGTACAGTGCCTGGAACACAGTAAGTACTTAATAAATGTTTATTTATTTTTTCCTTTTCAATCATACTATGATACATCCTTAATAATAGAAGACATTAGGAGATAAGAAACACCTAAATTTGAAATGGTAAAATTCCTATCCTCAGAAATAATTTTCCAGCTGCTGGTATTGTGTTATACTTGTTAGAGAGAAGGGGTGTATTTTGGAGAACTGAACAAGAAGAAATTATCTAGAGTTAAATAAAGCAGGATAGATATCAGTCAGGCAAAGGACAACCTTGAAGATTGAGGGGATCGAATCTTGGATCTGGGAAGTTATGGAATCCCCATCCCTGGTATTCTCCAAGGAGAACAGGCAAGACAGGACCTTCTCTTGGATAATGTTATTATTTTATTATTGCCCTTTGAGACTTTCCCTAGCATGATCTGGCTTGATTTTCCTTTGAGAAATTAGGGTCTTATCTCAGCAGAAGGGCATTAAGAGTCTAAGGTTTTGATCTGACAGCTTTGAGATGCTCATATTTCTGTGTCTCTTCATCCTTGTGACTTCTTAGCATTCTCTTGCCCAAGAAAGGTTAGGACAGATATTTTCTGGCTATAAGGAATAGAAGATGAGAGCAAAACCTTTTGAAACCTGGAGCCAAATCATCTAACACCCTTTACTCATTTTTAGTATTTTACTGACACATTACACAGAATAAATCCATGTGTCCTCTTGGGGTTTTGTGAAAGAAAAAAAAAGCCACTAAGGAAATTCTTTACCTTCATTTATTTTGATTTTTATGCATCCTTATCTTATGTCTTATCAATTCTAAGGCAGAAGAGTGGTAAGGGTTAGGCAGTTGAGGTTTAGTGGCCTATCCAGTGTCACACAGCTAGGAAATATCTGAATCCAGATTTGAACCCAGGTCCTCCCAACTCCAGGCCTGGCATTGTATTTACTGTGTTATGTAGCTGCTGCCTCTCACTGTAAATTCTTAATTAGGGAAATAGACTATACAGGCTATGGTAATTACTGGATGTCTCAAAAATGGCCAAAGAAAAGCATCTTTAATGTTCTGTTTAATTTTTAAATAGGATGTTAAAAATGCTTTGTGTATTTTTTAATAATATGTCAAGATGACCGATTTTTTTTTTTTTGGAACACCAAGGGATATTATATGAGGGACAGAGAGCAGCTGTTTTTTATTCCAAGTGATGATTGACCAAGAATGAAGCAGTTTTAACTGAAGAGGAGTTAGAAAGAATTTTTTTTGGCTGCTTGAGTTGTTAAACATGGACATTTACCAAAAGAGACTGTAGTGGCATCCTTTGGAAATGTTTGAATGAGATACTGCTTGTGGGGAAGGAGCTGGAGTAAGTGGGCTTTTTAAGGCCTTTTAGTCTTGTGATTATATGATCTCTGTATTTAGGGGAGGAAATAAAGTACAGAATTAAATGGAAAGAGAAATCATATTGTGTAGTGGAAAGATCTGGATTTGGAATTGGAAGACCAGTTTTACAACCTTCTTTAACCAGTCATGTAGCTAAGTAAGTGTCTGAGGCTGGATTTGAAATTGTTGGAGCTGTAATTCAAACTCAAGGCTTCTGACACCAAATCAAAGTAAGTGATCTTTTGTGTACACCATTCCTATTTATTATTTTGAGAATGGATAGATTTTATATAGGTATAGTAGGATGCATACATATACACATATGCACATAAACAAGACAGTTCTTGCTTTATGCAAATTCATGTTATGCAAATTTGGACATATTTTTGTGCTCTATAAATGTAGCTATATATTTGTAGTATAATTTATAATTTGAATTTTCTTCCATATTCTTCATATATGTTGACCACTGTAAGTAGGTAGCACAGAGTTTGGATAGAACATTAGCCCTGGAGTCAGGAAGACTTGAGTTTTAATCTGGTTTCAGACATTTCCTAGTTGTGAGCCTGAGTGGGGGAGAGGTGTGTCACCTAATCTCTTCTGGCTGAAGTTTCCTTACCTATAAAATGGGGATAATCATATCATCCACATCCCAAGGTTGATGGGAGGATCAAATGAGATTCTTATTTTTGAAGTACTTATCCCAGTGCCTATCCCATAATAGGCACTAGTAATAAATGTTTGTTCCTTTTCCTCTTATCAAATTTAGAATGACTCTGGGTGTCATTTTAAAAATTTAATCAATTTCCTATATAAATTTGGCAAATATGGAGGATGCATTAGAGAGAGGAAAGCAGGGAGACCAGAATCAGTCAATTAGTAAACAGTATTAAGCATCTGCTGTGTGTCAGGCACTGTATTAAAAGCTTTATGGATAATTGGTGTGAAGATTGGATTTAGCTCTCCCCTGATTATATTTTGATTTTTGCAATAAGCTAAGGCATCCATTTGCTTAAGCATATAAATGCATACCCCAAAGCTTTAGACTATGGAAACCTGCCATTTATTGATAAATATTATGGGACTATGATTAATGATTGTGTATGATTCTAGGAAATGGTATCAAAAAAGGAGCACAGACTTTATCTATGTTGTGCCATAGAAGCACAGATTTAATCTGAAAAGTCCCAAAAGAGTAAACACAGGTCAAAAGAAAACCAATCCCACGGATTGATGAACTTCTACCCCAATATGAAAGGACTTGAACTTAGTGTGAGACTCAAGGTTGTTAAGATGCAGAACCACACTCCTTGTAAAAATTGTAAAATACTTTCTTTGAAAGTACCTAACAATTGGCTAGTCTGGCTCCCCTATCCCTGAGAAATGATGAAATATCAGACCAGGAAATGACACTTCCCTTTTTACCCAAAAATCTAGTTGTTTTTTCTCTCTTATATTATGGCAACTTTCTATAGTCCTGATTTATAATGGGTAAATACAACATTAATGCAATTTTTCCCCCTATAGACTTGTGGGATAAAAATTACTTTAACTGGACCCTAATACAAGGGCCTATTATGAATTTATTCTTTTAATTCAGAAATTTTATATGCATAATTTTTGATATTTTCTGATTTTGACTTTTTATTTCTCTCAAAAGCTTAATTTTTCCTTTATTTATTTTTCTTTCATGTTTTTGGTTTCTTTTGATAATTGATTCATACACTCATAACTCAACCATTTTGAGTTGATCCAGGTGTTGATAAACACCCTTTTCAGGGGGGGATTGTATTGTATTTTTATTTTAAAAAATCCAAGATTTAAAATTTTATTTGAGAAGAATTTCAGGAAAAGAAGTTTGCTAACTCTTTGAGCCCAGAGAATGAATTCTTTGAAGAAGATGCTTGCCGACATCTACACTGCATCAAGAAGATCGAGAATGAACTTTTGGGTACAATCAATTGAACAAAAGGGGATTGAACATTTATTGTAAATGTACACTTTTATGCTGAAGGGGACTGTCCCCTAATTTGGCTTTTTGTCAATGTGCCTAGCAAAACGTTGGTTTTGCTTTCTCTCTTTTTTATTTCTCTCTAACTATTGTAATTTCCTCTTAGAAATTGAAATATTGTATACATCTGCAGTTAGAAGGTTTTAGGACTACAAAATAATTAGGTTAAATGATCAATGGGGAGATTAGTTTATTATATATATAATTATAACAATAAAGATGCTTAGCTCTTCCTTTATTGGGAAGATTGAATTGTAATCCACATTCTATTTTTAGATTTTAATACTCAAAAGGTGATAACAGTATTTTAAGTAGATATACCCATTTCAACTACAAAAAGGTATTAAGTAACTATAAAAGATGAACTAACTAAAAAAGGTGTTAAGTAACCCAAAAGGTATAATCTAACCAAAGAACGTGTGAACTAAAGAATGGGCAGTCCTGGAGAAAAGTGTCTGCTGTGATTGGTAGACGTGAAATTTTGGGGAGATGACACAAGAGAAAAAGATCTTTAAAAAGACGATCAGAGGCCAGAAGAAGATATTTGAATCAAGATTCGAATTGGATGGAGGATCTCTGATTTGGAGTGGAACTGGAGGATCATCCTCTTGAACTTAGATTAGATGGAAGATTTCTGACTCAGAATTAAACTGGAGGAACTGGACTCCTGGAGGAATTCGTGCAGGAGACCTCAGACTGCTTTTCCTTTTAAACGGTCACTGTTGGTGAGTGAAAGGCTGACTTAGTGACCCTGCCTTTACATCTCTGAGAAAGACCCATCATCTTGAGTCTTTTTTTTCCCTTGGCTGGGATTTAGAAATTCTAACTTATCAGAAGAAGATCTCTCTCTCTCTCTCTCTCTCTCTCTCTCTCTCTCTCTCTCTCTCTCTCTCTCTCTCTCTCTCTCTCTCTCTCTTTCTCTCTCTCTCTCTCCCTTCCATTTTCTCTCTTCCTTAATATATTTGCTCTATTGTAAATGAACTACCATAAATTCTATTTACTTTAGTAATTTGTTTTGGGATTTAGAAATTAAATCCGTGGTGACCACCTAATTAATATATTTCAGTCTCAACCACGATTAATTTTTATATTGGTTACTACCTCATAAATGAAGTCCAAGTCCTTGAAATTTGATGTCAACTTCCCTTTTTTTGTCTTGGTTTAGGCTCTTCTCCCTTGCACTGTATGCTTCAATCATCTAGTCTATTCATTGTTTCATGTACACATTCTATACTTTTCTTGTCTCTGTCCTAATATTTCTTTAATTCCTCATACCTGGACCATTTTGTTTTTGTTTTGTTGTTTTCAGTCATGTCTGATACTCTGACCTCTTTTGGTGTTTTCTTGGCAAAGATACTGGAGTAATTTGACATTTCCTTCTCTGCATAAAATTTATTAAAGATGGGGAAACTGAGGCTCATAGACTTGCTCCAAGTTGTGTGGGTAATAAAAATCTATATCCTTTTGTAAGGATAAGGGATAAGGGATACGAAAAAATGTAAAGATTGTCTCTAAGAGAAAGGGAAGAAAATTTGGCCACAAACCCTGAGAGAAGATTCTGGAAGGAAAAGGCATTGCAAAGGAGCATCTTGGGAGTTAGCTGAGATGAAGTACAACTCCTGATTTGCTTCTCTCTGAGCTGGAAGGGCCTCTACCATCTCCTGGGAACTGTCTTGTCTTGTGGAAAAATTAATAGGTTCCTGGATTTGAAGTAATACCTCTGAGGAGATCTGTGTTCCCTGAAGTGCAGAGAACAATCTGGCTGAGACAACTTGGTTAAGATAAACCCAAAACTTTTACATCTGGGAGTTTGGGCTTTACCTAGCAAACCAACCCCAGGCTTTGGGGAAGGACTCATTCCATCTGTGGGTCATGTAACCATAGCCTTTTAGAGACAACCTGAGATATTTAGGTTAGTAAGACAGTCAGATAGTTTTGGGGCCTAGATAGATCAGGAAGCTGGTAAGGAGGGATTGAGAAGACCAGAAGAACATTCCCTGTGAGGGGAGCATAGAAGATCAGGTAGACATTGAGTTTTAGAGATAGAGACCCTGTTAAACACCTACCATTTCCCTAACCTCAATAAACTTGGTTTTCTATAATCTCAAGGGGTTGTGCTTTACTGGCCCTGGGGAGATTCCTAGTTAGGGTTTTCCCATCACAATCCATCTATGTCCTTCCCAATCAATTTATCACCTTATCAGCATATTACTTTTTCATGTTGACACCAAATCCAGTGTTCTTTTGGCTATGCTATACTTCTTTTCTCTCTAGTTTTTCTCTCTTTTGAAAACCTGCTTATTCTTAGACCCAACCCAATATCTTCTGGTTGAAAATATCTTTCATTAATATGGATCCTCATTAATCTTCAGCTTTTTAGACCTTGAAAAGAAATTTGTCCATATTTCATTTTTCACTTATAAATTCCATTTTACATTATAGTTATTTGTGCATATGTATTGTTGCCTTCCCCTCTCTACTAAAATATGTGCTCTATGGAGACAGGTTTTATTTATTTATGTATGTACTTAGCAGAGTGCCTTGTACCAGGCACTTAATAAATACATTTTTATGGAAAAGAAAGCCCTATTGTAAACTTCTCAGGTACTGAGCTCAAGTATTTTGAACTTCAGAATCAGCCTGCTTTTAGGGAGCAGCTGGGTGGCTCAGTGGATTGAGAGTCAGGCACAGAAATGGGAGGTTCTGGGTTCAAATTTGAACTCAGACACTTCCTACTTGTGTGACCCTAGGCAAGTCACAATACACAGTATTGATTCTAAGACAAAAGGTAAGGGATTAAAAAAAAAGAATCAGCCTGCTTCTAAAAATTTTTTTTTGTCCCAGTGAGATGGTTATAGAATTGTTTTAACTCTATAAGATAGGAAGGTATGATTTGAACACTGTTCTTATTAATGTAATTTCACTTGGCTCACCTTATATCAGAATGACCAGACTTTGTTTCAGTCATTGTATATTTTTGCAGCATCTAAGCATACTAAATGCAAAGTGATATGAAATTAGGCCTCAATTGTCTTGAAGTGTCTTGGTAGTTCAGATGGGATTTGTTAAATTTATGGTTGGACTTAATATATTATTTGTGGTTGCCGGGGATTTAATTTCTAAATCCCAAAATGAATTACTCAAGTAAATGGAATTATGGTAGTTTATTTTTACAATAGAGGGAAGATTTAAGATTTAAGGAAGAGAGAAAGAGAGAGAGAGAGAGAAGGCTCTGGCTTCCTCCGAACCAGTTAGAAATTCTAAGGTACTAGTCAGGGGAAAAGAGTCTCAAGATGATGGGCTTTCTTGGAGGTTCACACCTCCAGAAAGGGCAAGCAACTAAGTCAGTCTTTACATTCACCAGGGTGACCATCTAAAAGGAAAGCAGTCTGAGGTCTCCCGCACGAGCTCCTCCAGAGATCCAGTTCCACAGCCAAGTTTCTTCACTCCAAGTCTGAGTGTCTTCCAGTCTCTCCTCAAGTGTCTGTCTTCACTCCAACTCCAAGTAACTGCTGATTCCAGTCCAAGTCCGAGTGACTGAATTGTGATCTGTGTGTGTCTCTGTTTTCACTATTTAAAGACCTTTTTCTCTTGTGTCACCTCCCCTAAATTTTATGTCTACCAATCACAGCAGATGCTCCTTTCCAGGACTGCCCATTCTTTCACATGTGGGTCACAGACCTCCCACTCAATGTATGAAATGGATGTTTATACCTTTTTGTGGTTAAAATGGGTAGATCTACTTTAAGTACTGGATTTACACTTTAGGGATTAAAATCTAAAAATATATGGGGGATTACAATTTAATCTTCACAATAAAGGAAGAGCTAAGTACCTTCATTGTTATAATCAGGGGAGAGCTAAATCCAGGCTTCACAGATTGTACCCAGTTGAATAATTTCATTAGAAGGTTGGCCACTGGTGAATGAACTTTTTAAGTTATAGTCACTCATAGAGACTATTCATATGGTGAGATTGCCAGCTGTGCTATTGGAGGGAGTGTCCATCCCCAGGAAAGCACATTTCTCAAAGTATCAAAGTAAAATCAAAATGGAATATTATATGCAGTAATTTTTTAAACTTATGTTTGCCATTGAGATATATAACTAGAGTGTGTTGGTATGAACTTATAACTGATATAAAAAGGAGTCATATGTGGGTGGTGAATTAGGTGTCATTACAAACATTGGGGTATTTAGAAGTTATAGGGGAAAACTGTATCATCTTGGTGTTGATATCTCTTTCTCCCTCTTTCAAGAGGAGGGGAAGAAAGACAAGTGACATAAATCTTGGTGAGATTCTGATAACCCTAGCAAAGTAAAACTCAAGGCAGGAGGAACCAGGGAAGGAAGAGTCTGTTCAAATGGAATATTGGAGGAAGAGAAACTAAGATTTTGACTTTTCTTGACTTTAGTGAATGGTTTCATCTCATGAATTGGAGTATTTAGATCAGAAGAGAACTGATAAATTAAAATTAGACAGATTTGAAAAATTTGTCAGCTACTAGATTAAATTGAGTCAACAAACATTTATTATATACCAGGCTGGGAATACAAGTATAAGCAGATTTAATTCAGACACTTTTGATGAAAAACATTTATATATGTTAATTTTGAATGTACTCTTTCTTCTTGTAATTTAACAACATAAAATGCACCTCTGGTTTTGAGAGTATATGACAAGATGGAAGATAAAAGTGGGCTGTATTTGTGAGAGTGTCTATTGTTGACCTAAAGGTGTCCTGGCCATGGGAACCTTGGGACAAATAAAAACCAGAGTTCAAGGCTATGATGGGCTAGAACAGTGATGTTAAATGCAGCCATATCTTAACATTATCTATGTTTACAGTATTTTAAAAAAATATTTCTCAATTACATATTAATCAGACACTCTGGAGTGATGCAAGGAATGATGCAAGTAGATTCAGTGGGAAGTGTGTTTGATGAAACTGGTCTAGGAAATGTTTGCCAGAGCATAAAACTTTTAGACTCATAGGATTTAGAAGGGACCTTCAAGATTTTCAATTTCAACCACCTCAGTACACAGTTTTTTTCTTTAAAATATGGGGAAATGGCTGACTAGATTGTCATATTTGAATATAATGAATTGTATTATTATTTAAAAATGATAAATATCAGAAATATGAAGAAAATAAGGGAAATGTATGAAAAGATGAAGAGAAAAAGGAGAATAAGAATACAACAAAAAATAGCAGCTACAAAAATAAAAAAAATTTAAAAAATCATTTGGAAGAGAAAGGCTTTAGTGGGGACTAATTGTAGCTTATCATACTTTCATTTACAAATACATACTAAAGCTTTGGTCAGAGAAAAGTATTAAAAAATATTTTTTCAGTTTTTGACTCACATATGATGTTAAGAAAAGTAGAAACATTTACCAAGGACACACCAAGAATACAAAAAGCACATCTGAGATTTGAACCAAATTCCTACTCTAAATCCAGGGCTCTTTCCATTTAATTTGAAATTTATTTTATATGCATGACATTTATGTTCAAAGTCCTTCAGTGACTTTCTAGTGGATGCATTGTTCAGTGGTAAAAACAAACAAATAACAACAACCAAAACCAAAACCCTGGTTCTGGATTCAAACTTCAACATTGCTATTTGCTACCTTTTGTTACCTTCAGTTGATCATGTTACTTTTCTTAAGTGTCAGGTTCCTAAAATGAGGGAGTTGGACTAGATGACCTCCAAGATACGTCTCAGCTCTAGAGCTATGAGCCTAGAAGGATAAAGTCCAAATTCATCAGCTGCTTTTCATGTGTCTAATAAATGAGTGCTTGGCACATGGTGGGTGATAAGGTCATATCAAGTGAATGATATAGCTTGAAGCCTTCCACAATCTAACCTTGGCCTACCTCTCCAACTTTAGCTTTCACTTCTTCCCAACAGGATCCTACTATTCTAACTCGATTAAGTCTATTCTACTTTGTTTTGCATTCCTGTTTCTGGCCCCTTTTTCATGATAACCCCTTTCTTCCCAGGGACTAGGTCAAGTCCTACCTTCTCTAAGAAGCCTTTCATGATTTAGCCTACTTCACCTTTATACCATTTATTTTGTATTAGGCAATAGGTCTCCTTGTTGTTCAGTAGGACATAGTAAATAGAGTTGCACTTGGAGTCAGGAGACTTGGGTTCTATTCCTGACTCAGACATTTACCATACATGCTCTTTAATAGGTTGTTTAATATCTCAGAACCTAGTATTATCATCTGAAAGATGGGGGCATTTCACCTAATTACACAGTAAGTTCCTTGTGCTCTGTCAGGGCCCTTCTAAATATCTGGCACCATTTTGGACCTGGTGGCTAAAACCTGAGGGATAAAGTCAACATTCTTAACAAGGGTTTGAAAAATCCCATTTAAGAATTACCATTAACCTTATTACTATGACAGAGTCAATATAAGATGCCACAGTTGGTAAAAAAAAAAAAGCAATAGAATTTGTTTTTATCTCAAGAAAAAATGAGGAAAAAGAAAGGGAAATTATTTCATTGGAAGAGAAAGAAATTTAGTGGGGACTAATTGTAGCTTATCATACTTTCATTTGAAAACATATGCTAAAGCTTTGGGCAGAGACAACTATTAAAAACATTTTTTTTAAAGTTTTTGACTCACATATGATGTTAAGAAAGGTAGAAACATTTACCAAGGAACATTAGTACCACTGGACCAAGAATGTTGTAGTCTCTAGTTAACTGGGAAAGTCCATGCCACCCTTCTTGGCAATGTTTTTATCCTTTGAACTAGTCCAGGAATTGGATTAATAGGCAAAAGTGACCAGGTGATTCTTACAGAACCCCAGATTTACAAGCAACATCTTCTATAACAGTTTATCAGTTTGATGGCAGAATGAAAACCTCGTCTAGGTTTCCCTAAGAGGTATAGATAAGAGGGAAGAGAGGTGAATTTGCACTCTGTAGAAAGGAAACAAACATTTATTAAGTGCCTCTTATATGCCAGGTGCTGTACTAAGAACATTATACATATTAAAATTATAGCTAACATGTATATAGCTCTTGCTATGTTCCAAGCACTATGCTAACCCCTTTATAAATATAATCTAATTTGATCCTCCTAACAATCTGTGGAGATAGGTGCTATTATTACCCTCATTTTATAGTTGAGGAAACTGAGGCAAGCAGAGCTTTAGCAACTTTCCCAGGGTCACACAGCTTCTAAGTTGAGGCTAGATTTGAACTCAGGTTTTCTTGACTCCAGATCTAGCACTCTATCCACTGCATCACCGAACTATTTGAAGAGGTAGTTATTCAGATGATTGACTAAAGCTTGAGATGAGCACCTGCTTTTTTTGGTGCTCTTTTTTTTTTTTAAACCCTTACCTTCCATCTTGGAGCCAATAGCAGAAGAGTGGTAAGGGCTAGGCAATGGGGGTCAAGTGACTTGCCCAGGGTCACACAGCTGGGAAGCGTCTGAGGCCAGATTTGAATCTAGGACCTCCCATCTCTAGGCTTGGTTCTCAATCCACTGAGGTACTTAGCTGCCCCCCTTTTTTGGTGCTCTTGAGTGCTCTTGAGCATTTCATGCTGGGGTGCTATATTGCTGAAGTTTTTCCATCATGGAGTTGCATGGTAATGAACCCCCAAATTCTAGATTCCAAGGTAGAGAGAAGGTCAAGACATGAACTATTCTTCCTAAAAAGCAGCTTTGCTTCTCTGGATTCTAGTTTTGACACACATTTACCAGCTGTATGACCTTAGGTCATACCCTATGGGCCTTAGTTTCTGCTGAAGGTTATTTACAGACTTTTAAAGCTGAAAGAGGCTTTAGAGGTAATCCACTCTCATTGTCATTTTACAAGAGACTTCCAAAGAGGTTGATTTGCCCAAAGTGACATAGGTAGTAAATAGCAGGGCTGGGAATTGAACTTGGGTTTATTGATTTAAAATCCTACACTATACCATACTATGGTAAATGATCTGGAAAAATGTTCTCTTTCTAATGTTCTATGGTTATACAATTGTTTACAAGAAGGTTTAAAAAAAGGCCTTGAGTAGGGAACTCCACAGTTGTGGTCAACTTTTCGGTTGATTAGATAATTATTTTCCTTACTTTTATGCTTCACCAGCACCACTCTAACTCAATTCTGAGACTTATTATGAATTATGAATATTATGAATATGTAGATTATTTCCCATACTGGTGAAGCACAAGAATAAGTAAAAAATTGTGAGTTTCTTCCCCTTGTAGAATTTAACACACTTAAGCAAAATATGTATATATTTTGCTTTAAAACAATGAGCCTAATTAATAATGCACACTACTGGAAAGGAATGGGAGGTTTGCTTGGGTATGATTCATCATTGTCTCTGCTACAATAATTATGTCTTTTGGCTAGTCCTAGGTCAGGATGACCTGGTTTATTGCACTTTCCCCCCATTCCCAATGCTGGTTAACATAAAAAAAAGTGGAGGAGATGCTTAGCAAAAGATAGGTGGCTTATTGCTTTCAATCAGACCAAAGAGGAGAATTGCTTTGCTTGCAGGAAACATAATCAATGAATATTTATTAATTTTAATTAATTTATTTTTTCCCCATTACTTGCAAAAATGTTTTTAACATTTATTTTTTGAAATTTTAAGTTCCAAATTTCCTCCTTTCTTCCTTCTTCTCCCCATTCCCTGAGATGGTAAGCAATTTGATATAGGTTATACATGTGCAGTCATGCAAAACATATCAATGTGTATTTATTTATTGCCTTTTGTGTCCTGCACGAGGGATACAAATGCAATGAATGAAGTTTTACCTTCAAAAAGGAGAGAGAAGTGATCATATAAATTTATGAAGTATAACTATAAAGGGAATAAATAAAATAGGAAGGAGTTAAATACAAAGTACTTTGAGAGGAGGGTGTGCATTCCAGGCAGGAGGGATCTCTTCAGCAAAGGAACTGAGTGGGAAGATGGAGCATCCATCCAGGTGTGAGGCATACAGAGAAGACCAATTTGGCTGGATTCCCAAGTGTAGGAGGTGCAGTAATGTACAGTGAAGCTGGAAGGAGAGGAGTTTACATTTGACCCAAAAGGCAATAAATAGCAACTAGAATTGATTGACTAGAAGAGTGACATGATTAGATCTGTGCTTGAGGAAAATCACTTTGGTAGCTGAGAGGAGGTGAGTTGGAGTAGCGAAAGATGTAGAAAGCCTTTGCAATAATTAGGTGAGAAATATAGTTTACCAAAGTTTGTGTATTATCTTTTTTTCCTGATGGCTCTGGGCTTTGTTTTTAATATTCTTTTATAACTTCTCTGACATGTCAGTTGACAAAAACTTATTCACCTTTTTATTTTACTTGGGAGGAAGTAAAATATACAAAAGACCTAAAAGGCAGGTGTTTTGTTTTGTTTTGTTTGTTCTCCCCAGTAGCAAGAGAAATAGTGATTTAACTGCAGTATCTGGCCTTTTTCTGGATGGACATCAGGATATTAAAGTAACATCACCGTTACTGTTCTTGTAGCTGAATCATTATATCACTGAGCTGAATCACTGTATCGCTAACCTAGGAATTAAAGGATACATATTTAAAAGCTTACACATTTCTATGACAGTGTTAAAACTGACTATGAAGGACTTTTCATAGAATTAAATAGTCTCACATCTGAAAGTAACCTCAGAGGCCATCAAATCTGTTCTATACCTGAATGAGAATCTTCTTTATAATAACTCTGACATGCCCATCAACGTGCAATTATGAAGCACCTACTTACATGACAGGTACTAGTTTAAGCTGGAATTATCTAAACATGTCTTAAAGACGTTCTGTGAAGGGCAAAACCCATTGCTTTTCTGAGGTGAATCTAGTTTTGAACTGTTGTAGCCCTTAGAAGGTTTACCCTTTCAATTGACAAAATCTGTCTCTCTGTAATCTCCTTATACCATAGGGCCAAGATGACCACATTTACTTTCTCTTCTCTGTGGTAGCCTTTCAGATACTTGAAGAGAGCAACCACATTTCCACCTTCTCCCAAGTGTTCTCTACCCTAGCAGCAAACATCACTAGTCTCTTCAGCAAATTCTAGGCTGGCATGGTTTTGAATTCTCTCACTATTCTTGTAGTTCTCCTCTAAATAAAGCAATGAAGAGACATTTAAGACATATTATGTGTCAGTCACTGAGCTGGGTGTTGGGAGTATAAAGAAAAAACTACAATTTCAAGGAGTTTATATTCTACTGGGGGGAATGCAATACTAGTAAATACTAGTAAATCGATGCAGGGCATATACAAAGTAAGCACAATGATTTTTTTTTTTTTTTTGGTGGAGGAAGAGCTGCCAGAACTAGGAAAATCAAGAAAGGACTCTTGAAAAAAATGGAACTATACCTGATCCTTGAAGGGAAGTTTAGGCATTGCAAAGGACAGAGGGTAGAAATCTTCAAGCCCCTTTAAAGCTAGTTCCTTCCTCCTGTTGATTATGTCCCTTTTCCCCTGAATATAGTTTTCTTGAATATTGTTGTTCACGTATTCTCTTCTCCATTAGTCTGTGAGATCCTTGAGAGTCAGGCCTGTGTTTTATTATTTTTTATATCTGCAGTGCTTATCATGGTGCCTGGCACATAGTAGGTAATTAATAAATGTTCAATGGCTTACTGGCAGAAGTGAGGAATTAGAGCATTTGAGACATTGGGAACAAATTCAAAGGTAAGAAATGTCATGATCAAGGAATAGAAAGTAGGCCAGTTTGGCTTGCTTTGTAGAGAGTTTTAAGGGAGAAATGTACAATCAACTTTGAAAAATAGGCTTCTAGCTCTAGGTCCCTTGGCTTTGAATCCAACATGCTTCTCACTATACAGGTGGTAGGTTTGTTGTTTCATCCAATAGAATACAAACTCCATGAAAGCCAAGACAGTTCGATTTTTGCCTTTTTATATTTGGTGCCTATAAAAGGACTTAGCCTATAACAGATACTTTGGGATTTCTGCTATCTTTCTCTCCCGCCCCCCCCCCCCACTTTCCCTAACAACACACACACATCCCTTATGCAGAGAATCTTGGGACTCAGAGGGCTTCATGACTATTAGGACTATTATTACTACCATTTTGGCCAAATCATTTTTTATATAGGTGTTTTGGGCATGGCAGGAGATCTAACTATAGTCATAGGGAGGCACTTTTCTTGAGGACAAAACTGAGGAAGGCAAAAAAGAATGTATAATATAAATTTACTTAACATACTTTGCTGTTTGGATGAGTGGGGGCACAATTTTATATTCTCATGTCACACAATTAGGCACAGTGCTGTTCCTAAGCATAATTTATCATGCTGCTGTGAGGAAATTTGTTTCAAGGGAAGACTTTCTGAACACAACTCATTCATTAATTGGAATCTTCTTTTATTTGGAAATGCTAATGTACATTGCAAATTTCAAGTAACTAGGGGTAAGAGGTAGGATTTAGTTTGGGTTAAAAATCTCTGGAGTCATTGGGGTGACTAGGGCCAAGCAGACCTTATCTGAATAGGATCAGAAGAGATTAGATGATGGGACTATTGAAGGAGAAGAATAGGATGTTCCAGGATCCAATACAGAGAAAACAAAAAAAAATCGTAAACATGATTGATTTAGAGCTAGAATGGACCTTTGAAATCATGTAAAGTTTGACTGTCTTATTGTAAAAATGATGAACTTCATGCTTCTCCCCTCTTGACAAAGAAGTTATAGATTCAAGATGCAAAATAAGATAATACTTTTTTGGACATAGCCAGAATGGAAATTAGTTTTGTTTGATTACTAATATTTGCCACAAAGGTATTGTTATTCTTTTTTTGCTTTTTCCATCTGGGGTCAGGAGAAGGTTTGGAGGAGAAATAAAAAGGAGGAGTAGTAAAAGAAAGAAAAAAGAGAGTCACTGAGGCACATTTTAAAAAAATACAGAGAAGGGAATTGATGGAAGGCCAGAAAAAAAACACAGAGAAACAGGATAACTTTGAAAGATATTGTCTGTACTTACTATACACTTAAAAAGAAAGTCAAGCTGTACACAATAAAGATCTGGAGTCTCCTGTACAATCCTCATTCTCTGTCTCTATATATGGAAATACCAATTTTATTTGGTGTTTAACTTCATAATAATAATAAATTAAAAAAAGAAGAAACTGTAATGGATCAGGAGCTTGCTTGTCAAAGGCACATGTAGGGAGCAGGGGTGGGATTCATTTGTTGCCTTCCAAGCTTTGTCTTGGCATATGGGCCATCTGGTGAATGAAGGAAGGCCAAGGCTAAAGTTGTTTATGGTGTTCTCTGGAGATGCCTGTCTGGAGAATATGAATTAGAGGATAGTGAGAGAACTAGTCGTTCTCATCAAATCTGGAAAAGTGCGCTAGCAGGCTGTGTTCTAAAGCAATGGAAGATAAATTATTATAAGTAGGTGTGTATGTGTGTGTGTGTGTGTGTGTGTGTGTGTGTGTGTTTGTATATATGCATGTGTTTAAGTTTGAGGTTAAAGCAATATGGTAGAGGGCAAGAACTTTGGATTAGCAATTAGCAAACTGGAATTCCAGGCTCAACTCTGCCACTTACTAAGTGTTTTTGGAAAAAGTTACAACTTTTAGACCTTTGTTTTACCATTATAAAATGAGAGGGTTGAACAAGATCAGGGATTCTTAACATGGAGATCAAATGGATGAAGATTACCATGGATAGATAGATTTATAGATCGATAGATTTTTGGGGGTCTGTGATGGGATCTTTTGGATAGATTTTGGGTGGAAAAAAATCTTCATTTTATCACTAACATTTGGTTTCCTTCACAATCCTATGTACTTTATTTTATGTATTTAAAAACAAAATTCTTTCGAAAAGGAATCTTTGGACTTCACTAGACTGAGGAGTCAATGACATAAGAAAAGGTTAATGACTCGTGCAGGGTGCTCAATAAGGTCCCTTACAGTTCTAACAATCTATGACCTGTTTTTAGTTAATTAAATCACCTTGCTGTACAGGGCATTAACTGATATGAAGGATCATTTCAATCCTTATTTAAAAAATTTCAAGTTGTTTAGGAAAGATATTTACTAGAAGGGGTAACTGATATGTACTTGAATTATCAAGCCTCCCATTTTGAAATGCCACATCGATCAGAGCAAGCCACTAAGCACACTTTGTTCCTTTGGTATTTCAGACTTCCTCTTTAATATCATTCCTCCTTATCCTGATTTTCAAGTAGTTTGGTCCCACTTCAGGTTTTAAAAACACTTTTGTAGAGTTCTGCCACACTTTCTGTTGTTTGCCAAGGCATACTGAATTGCATTCCAGAAAGATTTTAACCTTTGCACCTCTTTTCAGGGTTGCCCTGCATACAACTGTTAAGCAGGGAAAAATTATCTTCAGTGACTTCTATTTTCCATGTAGTGCTATGTCCCTTACCTCTCTAGGGTCTAAAAAATGCATTCCTCTCCATTTTCCCACTGTCAAAACCTGATTCATGAAAAGGTTCATTTAAATCAATAAAGTCTCCTTCCTTTCTCATGGGGACTCAGAGTTGACGTAAAAGAATGAATGTCTCATCATACAATTTCAAGCTTGATGGAGAGTAAAAAGGATTCTACTTTTGGTTATTCTTGTGAGTTGTGGTTGTGGATTAGACTTTTGGTAGTTGAGTTTTCTCTGCTTCTCAAATCACATGGACAGCACTTCCTTAGAGCATGAATCCTGTCCTTTCAAGTTCCCAAAACTCCACAGTCGTTTGAAACATTTAAGTTTTATAGACAAAAATATATATATATAGTAAGAGCCTGAATTATTGGAGAATGAGATGGAGAAGACTTTTAAGTGGAAAGAATACTTGATTTTCAGAAGATGTGCTTTCAAATCCTGGTTTTCCCATCTATTAATTATGTGACCTTGGGCAAGTCTCTTAGCTTCTCTGAGCCTCGGATTTCTCATTGGTAAAATTGGACATAGTGGATGAGATGACTTCCAAGATCCCTTAGTACTCCTTCTAAGTCTATGACTTCTCCCCCCTTTTATTAATTACTTAATTAATAAATTAAAAAATTTTTTTCCATGGTTACATGATTTGGGTTCTCTCTGTCCCTTTTACCTCTCCCCTCCTGGAGCCAACAAGCAATTCCATTGGGTTTTACATGTATTATCACTCAAAACTCATTTCCATATTATTCATTTTTGTAATAATCTTTTAAAACCAAAACTTCAAATCAGGTACCCTTATAAACAAATGATAAACCATATGTTTTTCTTCTGCTTTCCCCCCCTTTTTGGAATGAGTCTACTTTTCTTAGAGGTAGCTTTCTCTATCCCTCTGCTTTTATCTTGTTTCCAATGGACCTGGATTTCCATCAGTATGGATCACAATGATTTAATAGGTAAGAAGAAGAGAATAAACTAAAACACAGGATTTTAATGTGGATGTTTGTGATTCTAAGCCCAGTAATCTTTCCACTTCTCTATACTGCCTCTGCCTGTTTCAGTGGCATGGAAAGTTAATTAACTGAATGGAATTGTTTTTGCTTTCTTGGGATTATTTGACCCCTACAGGCCTAGAAAATATCATGTTTCTAGCAATGAGACTGAATAAATCAAACTCCTAATGTTTTCTAAAAATTAATAATAATAATAATAACAGCAGTGATGCACAATAAGAAATATTGATGAAAAGTCATTTCATCTCTCTAGAACACATGCAATGGCCCTTTATTCTTTCTTAGGCATGTTTTAGAAGTCCTACCAGAATTTCATCTGTTTTATTGCTATCCTGTCAACCTGACTCACTGAGTGACTTAAACTCCTCAAATATATATTTATTTAAAACTTTACTTTCTGTCTTAGAATTGATACTGAGTATTGGGTTCCAAGGCAGAAGAGTAGTAAGGGTTAGGCAATTGGGATTAAATGACTTGCCCAGGGTCACATAGCTAGGGAGCCACTGAGGTCAGATTTGAAGACCACCCATATTTCTAGGCTGAGTACTCTATCCACTGAGCCACCTAGCTGCCTCTTTATGCACTTAAAAATGATGATTCTAAGAAAGGAGCCCCTAGGCTTCACTGGACTGTCACATTGAAGGGCCTATGACACTAGAAAGATTAAGAACCCCTTGGTTTAGAACATAACTACAGGGAACTAAGAATAGTAATTGAAATATAGAGATAAAGGATCTCATTCTGTTCTAATAGGAAATATTGTTACATATGGAGTAAATGATAATAAAATTAGATGGATTTAGAACTGGCTGAATAGTCTGACTCCAGGAATCTTTCATAGGGTAATAGTTATAGGGGATACTGGTGACCATCTAGTTCAATCTCTTTATTTTTTGAATGAGGAAACTGAGATCCAGGGGAGTTATGTGACTTGACCAAGTTTATTAAGTAGTAGAGGCAGGAGATGGTTCATATATAGTTGGTAGAGGTCTCCAGTGAAGCACCCTCATTCCATGTAACCTTAGTCAGATGATATCTGTCTATACTGTTGTATTTATTTCTAGGTACTATTTTATAGGTAGAAGAGAAGAGGGAACAAGTAATTAATAAGTTGACTATATACCAGGCTCTGTGCTGAATGCTTTACATATATAATCTCATTTGATCCTTAGAAGAATCCTGTGAATTAGGTGCTATTTTAGTTGTTGTTTAGTCATTTTTTTCAGTTGTGTCTGACTCTTTGTGATCCTATTTGGGGGTTTCTTTTCAAAGATTCTGGAGTGTATTGTCATATCCTTCTCCAGCTCATTTTACAGTTGAGGAAACTGAGACAAACAGTTAACTGACTTGTCTGGGGTCACATAGCTAGTAAATATCTGAGACCATATTTGAACTCAGGTCTTTCTTACTCCACACCTGCTGCTATATGTACTATGTCACTGTTATGATCCCAATTTTACAAGTGAGGAAAGTGAGGCAGGCAGAGATGAAGTGACTTTTCCAGAGTCATACAGCTAAGTAAGTGTTGGAGGCTGCATTTAAATTCAAGTGTTCCTGAGTTTGGCTATATTTGAGAACAATTAGAGGAGAAAAACAGAGTGGCAAGGAGGCCTTCATTCTATGTCTGATGAGAATCAGTGGACAGACTAGGAATATTTAATCTGGATAGGAGAAGAGAGGGAGGAGTGGAATATGCAAACTCTCCTCAGATATTTGAAGAGATTTCAAAAGGCATCATGTGAAAAAAAGATTAGATTTTGTTTTCTTTGTCCCTAAAGGGCAGAATATTGAGCATTGAGAGAAACTTGTAAAGAAGTTAATTAAGGTTGGATGTCAGGAAAAACTTGCTAGAAATTAGAACAATCCCAAAGCAGAATGGCCTGCTTCAGGAGATTGTGGGTTCCCTCCTCTTCAGACCTCTTCAAGCAGGCACTGCCTGTTTGGTTGAGTGTTATTTCTTTTGGGGTTTCTTTTTCAAATATGAGTTGGACAAGAGTTCTCTAAAGGCTCTTACAATTCTATAATTCTGTGATTTCTGAATATACTCCTCACCCGGTCCTTTTAACAAAGAAAATAAGTTAAGCAAAAACAACCATCAAATGAACTACATCTCATAATGTGGACTGCATTCTATTCTCATATTTTCTTCTCTCTTCAATGAAAGGAAGAAAAGATTTTCCCCCCCATTTTCTTTCTGGGGTCAGTTACATAGTCAATTTCCATTTTAAAATTGTTGGTATATTTTTGCCTTTATATAACCTTTTTTAGATGATATCCTTCTCTATCTGTGTACATGGCATTTCCATTGTAAATCCTATTTTTGAATGACATAATTCAGCTATAAAATATGGATGGTAGGCTAGAACTTGACATGTAGTATGTCTTCTAGAGAGCAAATGGTAAGAGTTAGGAGAGAGGGTAATGGAATGTGATTTTAAATAGTGTATGTGTGTGTGTGTGTATATATAAAATAAGTAATTTCTAAAAAAAAAAAAGAATATACCTTTTCCAATCCACTAACTGTAATTCCTTGCAATAAATGTTAAAAAATAGAAAAACCTGTTCAGCTCTAAACAGCACATAATCTGTATATGACATATTCCCAGTCTCCATAGTACTCTGCCTTGCCATGTCTCTCTTCTGCATGAAAGAAAGGGAGATATTTTTCTTATCTCTTATTTGGGGGTAAGCTAGGTCAGTATAATTATACAGAAATTGGAGGGCTTTTTTTTTTTTGCCTATTTACATTGTAATAGCATTGTCTAATTTCCCCCCTGATTTTCATTCTTCACTGGTTCCTATAAGTTTGACCATATTTCCCTAAATCCCTTATAGTCATTATTTTGTTAAAAAATTTTTTAAACTAAATTTTTTATTTTCAAATGAAAATCTGCCTTCTCTCCTTCCTATCTTCCTTCTCTCTCAAGAAAACATATATTCAATCTTTCTCAGAATTCACTAATTTTCTATTAAATTAGTTCATTCATGCTCCAGTTAATGAATATCTACTTTATTTTCAACTTTTTGCACAAGTCTACCTTACTTAAGTCCAATTTACTCTCCTCAAAATATCATTTTTGTGATATCATTGATCCTCTTTGAAAAAGAAGGTTGAGGGGGCAGTGTATTGAGAGCCAGGCCTAGAGACAGGAAGCCCTAGGTTCAAATATGGCCTCAGATACTTCCTAGCTGAGTGACCCTGGGCAAGTCACTTAACCTCCATTGCCTAGCCCTTTCTGCTCTTATGCCTTGGAACCAATTTAAGTATTGATTCTAAGACTGAAGGTTAGGGTTAAAAAAAAAAAAAGAAAATGATGATTGAACAAGTATGAAAAATACTACTTTTGGTTCATGTATCTTTCACTTTTGGAGGATATATTATCTGTGGTCAGATCTCTGGGTCAAAGGAATACAAACTATTCTGTTACCAGAGAGCCTTGACTTACAGTCCCATTTTATAAAAAGACAATTTTAGTAGGTTAGATGCAGAAATATGGAATTTTGAATACAGTTAAATTTGAATTTGTTCACAGTCATTCTCCTTTGAGTAGAATTGCCTTATGAGATGGATTGGAATAGTGATTCATGGCAAGTGTAACCTTGAGACAGATTGGAGAGTGACTTTTGGCAAGTGTAACATCTAAATGGCTAGATTGGCATTGGACCAGAGGTGGATAAATCAGTTTAAGAGGCAGGGGATCCATACAGAAACATCTGTGGAGTCAAGTTAAAATGGCCATGATTTAGTTTTGAATGAATAGGACTCCTAACTTCTCAGGTAGCAGGGTAAAGGTAATATCAAGTCCCTTGGCTGCAAATACAATATTCTCGTAGAAATGTATTTAAATCCTATAGATTTTGATTATTTTTGAATTGTAGAAGGTTAGAGCTGGAAGGGATGTTAGAACATAAGATATGGACTGTAATAGTTTGAAAACACCTCAGAACATAGAATGTTAGAATGGGTAGAGGTTTTGGAGATCTGTCTGGCTCAACTTCATTTTATAGAGGAAGGAATTGAGGTCCAGAGAGTAGAAGAAGTCATCAAAAATTACTCAGATGGTAAAAATCTTGGTTCTGACCCCAGGTTTCTTGACCCCCTCCCCAATCTTATGCTCTCATTCTAAGAGTCAAGTTCTATATCTTAGCCGAATTGGTCCAAGCCCCTGGACCACAGGGGATTCGATTTAGTCTATTTTGTGTGCCAAAAGTGAAGCTAGCCAAGTTACTAGATTGCCCATCTACCTTAGGAATCTGAGAATGAACAAATCAAATGATCCCTGTTAGTTTATGTCAATACTCTTGAATATGGAGGTTAAAAGTCTCATTTTATTCTAGGACTGTGCCCCAAACCATAGTTGTTTTCTGTGAGATTGCCTGCAGCCATTGCAAATTAATAAGCCTTAGTCTTTCCACTCTTTATTTTCAGTGGTAGAAGCAGTTGAAGAGTTTCTTGGCAGGTTCCACAGAGTGAGAAGAGCAAGATCAGTGAGGTTACTAGGTTGTCATTCCAGACATTGCCATAGAGGCTTGATTTAGCTGGTAAAGAGAAGAGGATTAAGCCGATTCTGAAGACCATTCTTATTAGCTGGATCTATGGAAACTTTTAGATGTGTCTGTAAATTGACACTATGCTGGCAATTGCAGCTATAATATCCTAAATGTATTTTGCATTTCTAATGAAGCTATGCCTTTATGCCCAGAATTGTAAAAGCTATCCTTAGTGGTAGTTCTGAATTATTATTTAATTTAAACAAACTATTCTTTGAACACTTAAATATGTTAACTACAGTCAAGAAGGCACAGTAGTTGGTCTGTGGAGTCAGAAAGGCAAGAGCTGTTCCCAGGACTCCTAGGAAGGGCTATAGCCTCTTTTTACTCTGAGACTGCCCAGTAATAGATAAAAGGCAGCCTCTTGGGTTGGTATTAGTTAACAAACTTTTTCTTCTTGTAGTTGAATTGTGTGTTTTTGGAAGGAAATTGAGCAAAGAAACACAATACACAAAATAGTTTTGATGAATCTGAATAGGGCTGGCCAGGACTGGGTTTTTCTTTTTGTGTCTGTGCTTCTTAGGGGTAAATCTTGTGCATTGGTTTATTGTACAGATAGCCTGAGGTCTTAGACACAAAGTACATCTGAGGAAGGATTTGGCAATGATGACTATGCCACAAGGACAATCAAAGATGCAATCACAATGGACCCATGGTATAATATAATAGAAGGAGTTTGGGGTATAGGATTAAAGGGTGTGGATTGGAATCTAATCACTGGTAACTGTTTACCACCTGTGCAGTTTTAGGTAGGACACAGCACCTCTCAGGGCTTCAGTTTCCTGATCTGTAGAATAAGACAGTTGGACTTAGATGATCTCTGAGGTTCCTTATAGCCTTAAATCCAATAATCCTCCTTAGCTTGCTTTATTTTTCTTTGGCATCCATGTGCTGGAATTCATGGAACTCTGACAATAATAAGGAAGTAGCTAAAAATTACATTGATGTTAAATGTATTCTATATTCCTGTTCTTAGCTTCAAACATAAACGGTATATTCTGACTCTTCTCACTCATATGACTGACCCTATGCTTTGATGAGTATTCCTCAAGTAAATATTTTTTCAGGTTAAATTTGAACACAGGTATTTGGGAAACAAATACAATACTAAAAACAAAAAATGGAGTCCAGGTAAGCTTCATTATTAGCATAAATAATTTTAAAGTAACATAGTGGGAATCAGTTAATATATATGAATTTTGTGTTAACTGATTTTTTGATGGAGAGCATTTTTGATAATGTGCAAAAAGCTTTTTTTTTTTTGAGAATCATTTTACCTTTTGTGGAAATAAATGAACTAGAAGACAGGGATGAGAAAGAGGGGTTCAGTGTTTTAATTTCATCTCTTTGTCAGTTCCTTGTCCTGAGGAAAGGAACCACTTTGTTCAGCTCACTTTTCTTCATGATTTACATCTACTTCTTTTTTTCTAACACTGAATTCTCTAGAGTTGTATTTCTGTCTACTTGAAGAAAAAAATCCTACAAAACTTTCATGTTCCTTTAAAAAAAAAACCAACTTGAAGTTGATGGTGGTTTAGACTGACAGATTAGTATGTACCTGATTAAGAGCAACCTGACCCAGAAAAACACTTCAGTGTTAATAAGACATAAAACTGGACCATTTATCATTTCACACAGCGGGGACCCAAGACTGAAAGAACAGCTTGCTAGGCTATATTGTGAAATTATTATTATTATTATTATTACTATTTTGTTTTTGTTGTAGTTCCAGAATAGATAGCTTTGAAACCTTCCTTTTTTCCTCCTATGACAGAAGGCTTGTGTCACGCCGACCTGGTGCTGAGTTTTGTGTTGGGCTGAGTGAGGGGCATTAAGTGCTTCTTCCTATCCTCGAAACAAGACTCCACTAAATCAGATCAAAGGGGAAGCCCACAGAGAGACAATCCCTACCGCTTAACACTGGTTTCTCCAGTGCCAAATTTGAAACCTTTGAGGACATTCTCTGCCTTAACCTGGTCTCTCAGATGATCTCTGAATTTTCTTGAAGGGCTCAGCTGTCTTTAAGGTATGATGCATTTTACTTTAAGCAGATACTGTCATCCTGCAATATATAAACTATATGGGGGTTGAGCATGTTCCTCTCATGTTTCCCAAGCTCTCAGCCTTTACTTATAAGGTCTGTATTTTGCTGTGTGTTATACAGTCTTAGTGCATGTTATAAACATTTTAGCATAGCTCAAGTGAACAAATGGCCAGAGTGAAGTCTACAGAAATGAATTAATTTCTCTTGCTTTTATTTGTTTTAATAAAACAAATGACTTGATTATACTACTGTTGGTGAATAATCTTTAGCCTATTCTAAAAAGTTACAAAGTCTCCTATTTCATTGAATTTAGTTTGTGGAGTTGCTAAATCACATTTCCACCTCCCTCCCCCAAGCCATAACTTTCTCCACCAACTTTACCATTCAGTTGTTCTTTTGTCATTCAGCTGTTCAACTCAAAAAAGCCTTTGGTGATGGTGTAGGTAAAGTTAAAATATAGAGTGAGTGTGCAGACTGACAGCAAAGAGCAACAACAGTAGTGATAGTCATATACTAAGTTTTTGTTGAAAAGGGAGTGATCTTTGTCTAGTTTTGAGAGTGTCTAAAATATTCATTCCCTACAATATTTTTTTTTTTTGCATATTCTGAACCAAATGTCTGAACAATATTTAGTGTTCAACAATGGTCAGCTGCAGGCTTTAGTGCTTAGAATGAATTGACTGCCTATGGAAAAGTAGCTTAGACACATGTTCAATTTCACTATATCCTATCGAAGAGGGTCTTTTTTTTTTTCTTTCTTCATTGATTACTATTTGTGAAGTTTATGAGATCCTGGAGGAAAATCCCAAAAATCTACATTAGAATGTGTGGTTTCCAGAAGAGGATGCTGTCAAAAGAATTTACAGGATGCAGTTAGAGGGGCTTAATGCATTTATGGCCACATCATATATTTGTTTAGGGCATTATTTATTACCTTACTAAATTGATTCCTTGCCATATCTTCTCTAGGTATGGTCCTCATTGTGGTTCAAGGAAACTTAAAATGGGAAACGTTAAGATATAGATCTTGATAACAAGAGAGGACAGGGTTTTCTTATTTTAGTGTTAATCAATGCTAATTATTCAGGAGCACTGATTTGGGATTTTATTCCTTTTTTGTTCTATTTTCTGGATCTGACTTTTGCTTGGAGAGTGAAGAAAACAAAAGGTACTAGGGCCACTTTTGTAACTCTATGTTTACTAAGGCTAAAAGAGACTCAGTGTGGAAAATGAGGCAGGTTTTATAAGACAAGGTATGTGTGTGTGTGTGTGTGTGTGTGTGTGTGTGTTCTTAAAAAAATTCTGTTTTAGAATAGATGTTGAGTTGTTTTTTTCCCCTATAAAATATCCTGACAGGCCTAGGCCCCAGGGATACATGGGAGGGACTGGCTCTCAAACGTTTATCATTTGTTCTAGCATAAGGAATGGGAAGGGCATAGATTCCATTATGTCAAGAATAAAAGATAAACCAGATAAAATAAACCCAGAAAATTGGGGATGGGGGAATGGGTTCCCAATTTAGAGAAGTTGTGAAAGCTTTGGTATGAAAATAGAGCAATAGAGAGAAGAAAGAATCATTCATTTAACAAATATTTCTTGAGCTTCCATGTTACACAAGAAAGGCTCTGTGCTAATTAAGTTGGGAGAAAGAACACAGGCAGGAGGCTAAAGATGAAAAGGATAAGGGAGAAAAGAGAAAGGATGGAAAGGCAGTGATAGAGAAATCCATGGAGAAATGAAATGTATATGGAGGACTTAGATCAACCACATATTGCTTTGGCATCCTTTATGCAAAAAACAGAGGTATCTATTCTGAATATTAACAGTTCTTGATTTTTCCATATCAGTGAGTGACTATGAAAAAACAGAATAGAAAGCCCAGTAGTTTTTATTTTCAGTTCAATTCAAGAAACATTTATTAAGTACTTTCTAGGTGCAAGATACTTGCTAGGCTATTTGACTTTGGAATATTGTGAGAAATACATAGAAATGGAGAGATTCCAACGTTGATCCTCTGTGTTTATCCAGAGAGAAAAAAAAATTGAGGGGAAGTGTATATGATAGTTATCTCTCTTTATCTTTAAGTATCTTTAAGTGTTTGGAGAGCTGGCATATCAAAGAGGGATTAGATTCTGATCTACTAGGTTCCAGAGGCAAAACTAAGATAAACTGATAGAAATTTCCAGGAGGCAGATTATGGCTCAATAATGGCAAAATTTTTTAATGGTAAGAGTTTTGTTGCAGTAGAATAAGCTTCTTTGTTAGGTAGTGAGTTCTTTGTCACTATTTTTCTTCAAGCTTATGATCATAGACAGGGACATTATGAAGAGAGCTTATATATAAGATAGGAGTTGGAGTTGGAATAGATGATATTTGAGATTTTATCAGCCATATCCCTTAGTGTGAATTTGAAACTCTTGGGGAGGAATAGTTATTTACTTTTTAAACTTTCTAGGTGCTAAGATCTGTGGTTCCGAGGTTCTGCCTGAATATATGATTCATTACTAGGTACTATTGTGGTACTGGTACATGAAATCTCTTTGGATGGTGGTTAGGGAAGGAACCCTAGGCTAACCAAATTCTTGAATAATCGTTTATCCACTATTTGCTTACACTTACCCTTTCATATTAAATATATTTATTATTATTTGTTATCATATACTATAGTATTAATTATTCGATTCCCACAATTACCCTCCAACCTAAGCTGGTCAGATATTTAAGCAAACATTTGGTTCTTTTCTCACAATGTCCCAATTTTGGAGGTGAGGAAACTAAGTCTCATAGAGCTATAATAGTTGTTCATGATCAACCAGCGGGTGTACTATAGAATCCCTGTCTTCTAGTTGATAATCCAGTTCTCATCTCTATCATATAACCACTCTTCAAAGGATAACTTTATAATAAGAGAATTATAAAATTATATCTTCCTCTTCTCTCCATCACCAAATATTTTTCTTCAGTGCTTGTGGAATAATTAATAGTTCTTGAAGATCGTATAAAGAGTTATCTGGGTTCACATGATATCTTTATATTCTGGGTCATAGGTTCACAAGAACTCTTAGTCCTTTGTAGTTCTTTTGATATGGAGTTGAGAACTGAGGAATGTTTGAGACTGGGGCTGACCATTCAGAAACTTTTGTAAATTAGAGCGTTCCTAACCTCTCCTTTCCTTTGTTTAGCCTTCTCCCATTAGCCTCTTTGCCTGGCACTCTGTAAAGTCTTTCAGTATATTTTAAGTATTTCTAGGGTCTGATATTAGTCATTTATCTATTAGTGTAAATTTGAACTCAGACAGTGGAGATTTGCATTTTAAATCTGATTTTTAGTTGTGGAATAAAAGGCTTTATTTCTTGTTTGTGTGAAATTTCAATGTTCAGCAATATTGGGAGGAGGTATGGGGGAGCAGTCCATAAAATTAATTTATTCTTCAAACATTTCAGAGCAGTTTTGCAAGTGCAAAGCTCTTTGCTTTAGTTTAGGGATAGATACAGGGATTAATAGGAAACATAGCAGGCTGTCAAGGCTTCTTCATAATCTAAAGATAGAGATAAGAATTGTAGTTATGGTTTCAATGATTTAGGGGACTCCCAGGTAAGACTGACCCCACCAATGGAAGTTTTCAACTCTCTGCAACTTCTAGTTTTAGAGATTTCCCTAGATCACTAAGAGTTAGTCACTTGCCTAATTTCCCACAGCCAATACATGTGTCAGAGTTGACATCTGAACTTGAAGTTCAAGGCTTCAGGGGTAGTGTTAATGTTGCCTCTCATAATAAAGATAAGAGGGTATAAGATGCTTCCTTTGAAAAGTACCAGAGAAGTTTGTCCTTAACTGTACCAACCCCCTCCCCTCCCCAATCAACCAGCAAGTTTGGTTTAATTTGCTTTCAAAATAATAGATCAGATATTGAGAGAAGACTGTAGTTGTGTGTAGAATACAAGAGAACTATAAGTTCAACTATGGCCTTGCTTATAAGTGCTTTGTAAGAAATACAGATTGATGGGAATAATTATTTTGATTAGACTCTGACATCTCTCTTATTACAATCTTTGTAATCATAGAGTCATAGGCCAGAAAGAACATTGGGACCATTTTCATAGTTTGTCCTAATCTTTTAAATATCTTCACAGAGAGTTGTGAATAACAGGCATCAATAAATGGGTTCATTGGGCCAGAACTGTATTTCATTTAAATCAAGTTTACACAAAAAAAAAAGAAATGCACTGCAATTTTGCAAAAGACAGATAACTGTCTTAAACTATTGGGTGGGATGGCAATAAAAAGTGGTAAGATTTATTATATAATGTGTCTGAGTAAAGGATCAATAAGGCATACTTAGATAGAGCATTTATTAAACTCTGTCTTACTAAGTACCTGGCACTATGCCTAGGTCTGAGAATATATGCAAAAAGAAAGATGAGTTTTACCTTGACAAAAGTAGTTTGTTAGAAAAGCAAAATCCTTAACCAACTTCTCAGGGTTCATATCCTGTTGTATTTTGCCCCATTGTTATGGTTCTCTTTCAGTTCCAGAACACTCTAGGAATTTAATAAAGGCTGTTGCCTGATAGATCTCCTCCTGTCTTTGCTTTGCTGTGCCCAGTTGCAAGAGTGATAAGAGACAAAATGAAAGGAAGTCAAAAAAGAATGCAACAAATGATGATATACTATAAATTTGGATGGGAAAGACAGCCTGTTTTTTTTCCTTTAATTTTTTAAAAAGGCAAACAGGGTTAAATGACTTGTCCAGGGTCACACAGCTAATAAGTTTCTGAGGCTGGATTTGAACTTAGGTCTATCCTGACTCCTGATTTGGTGCTCTATCCACTGTACAACCTAGCTGCTTCAGGAAAGATGGTCCTTAAGCTTCTGGCAAAGTGTCTGTGAGCCTTGTAAAATTAAGTGTGTTTTATACCCTTTGAATCCATCTTCAGACTTTTTTTCTTTCTTCTTTTTTTAAGGGTAATTTAAGAAGAGGTTGAAGTCAGGGAACCAGTAGGATTCTCTTTGGCCAGCTAAGGTGCAGTTTTTCTTCTGATTTATCCTGAAGGGAATTGTATCGTTATTCCACTGGAGGAGAATAGCATTGTCCAAGATGACCAAGCTGGAAATGACTGACTTTCAGTTTGATTGTTTTGCCTGACTTATTCACCAGCAAATGTTCTGTTGATTTCAGATGCTTTGGAAGGAGTTGTTCTGCCTCTAGAATAAATAGCAAGTTATTTTCATAGAATGCTATCATTATTCTTGGATATTTAGAAATGTTCAAATGGTTAGTAATAAAATCAATGTAGTTTTAAAATTTTATTTTTATTTCTCCTTGTTTAAGACACTTTCTTTTCTCTTTTAAATAAGTTTTTATTGATGGCCTTTGTTTTTTTTACATTACCACAATTTTCCCTTCTATCTTTTTCCTTCCTTTTCTCTAGAGAGCGATCCTATATGACAATATTTTTAAAGACCAAAAAAAAAAAGTCAGCACAACAGATCGATACATTGAAAAAGTCTGAAAATATGTGCAATGTACAAATTTGCAGACCTTTCACTTTTATGAAGGAATAGAAGATGTGGCTTCTTTTTTTTTTTTAACACTTAGTGTCCATCTTAGACTCAATCCTGTATATTTGCTCCAAGGCAAAAGAGTGGTGGGGGGTAGGCAATGGGGACTAAGTGACTTGCCCAGCATCACACAGGTAGGAAATGTCTGAGGTTAGATTTGAACTGAGGACTTCTCATTTCTAGGCCTGACTCTTAATCCATTGAGCCCCCAAATGTGCCTTATTTTTAGCACCATTGAGCAAGTTACTTATGGCTGCCCCTTTACAAATTTGAGAGCTTTAAAGTAATAAGGATAGTAGCTGACATTTATATAGTATTTTAAAGATTACAGATTTTATACACATTCCTTTTCAGTTCAGTTAAAATACTACATGCAAGATACTTTGTTAGGTACTAGGTCTCCAGAAAAAATATGTCCTGTGATCATAGAATTATAGATTTAGAGCTAGAAGGAATCTTAGAGGCCAACATTCTCATTTTAAAATAATTCAATTTAATTTAATTTTTAGTTCAAATTCTGTTCCTCTCCTTTTCTTGTAGACTTACTGAGAAGGAAGGGAAAAAATTACAAATAGATATAATCATACAAGATAAATTCTCATATTAACTCTGTTCCATTAAAAAAGAGAGAGAGAGAGAAAGAGAAGAAAATATGCTTCAGTCTTCATCCCTTGTGATAAAGGTGGAGAAAGCTCTCTATCTGGAGGTAGATAGCATGTTTCATCATGAATCCTTTGGAATTATGGTCAGTCATTGAATTGGTCAGAATTTTTAAACCTTTCAAACTTGTTTGTTAAACTTATAGATAAGGAAACTGAGGCCCACAGAGTTGAAGAGAAATAAAGATATTCTCATTTTTTAGATGAGGAAATTTCAATGACTTACTGGATCTAGGTTTGTCACCTAGTTTGTTATTCTACTTGATTAAAATAATTTGCAAATTTGTGAAGTGTTCTACTATGCCCTCATCCTTTTAGTGGATAAGAAAAATGTTAAACAGTAAAGACTCTTCTCTAGACACTTCTTTCCAGACATCAACTACTAGTAACTTTTTGAGTAGAGTCACTCACCAGTTCCAAATTTATCATCTGATATGATTATACTTTGAAACTCTTTGTACTCAGGAAGTACTATATAAGTTTTAACTTTTTAAACACTTATTCATTATGCTTATCTATATCTATTCGTCAATCTGTTTTTTAATAACTCTCCCCCTCAAATCCTCTATAAAGTTAAGGGAGTTAGACTGGGTGATCTCTAAAGCCTCTTCCTATATAAATATTCTTAATCCATTGATCTATAGATTTTAAGTCTTCTAGACTAATATGGAATGAAATCAATTATGAAAGAAATGAATACTTAGTACCAAGTGTTACTTACTTTGTAAATATAAGTTGCTTATTGTCTAGCTTGTAGTCTCCATCTTCTTTTTCCTAACCCATTTTTTTTCACTAATACAGAATATTAGAACTGAAGGGGATCTTTGAAATAAATCAATCAAACCCCATATCCTTCTCCACAATTCCCTTCTACCTTATTTAGAGATGAAGACACTGAAGCCTAGAGAGTGGAAATAACTTTTTCAGATTTACATAGCTAGTTATCCTGTAGTGTTACTTTGGAGATGTGAAGCCTAGTTATTATGAATATTATGGATATTTTGGCTAAACCTTGGGTCATCTACAATTAAGGATGTCCTTAAGTTATAGGTGCAAATTCTGGGGCTTGTATCTATTGGCATGATTCTATTTAAGAGTCAAGGAAATATGGGTAGCAAGGTGTCTCAGTGGATAGAACACCAGGCTTGGAGACAGAAGATCTTGGGTTAAAACCTGGACTTAGTCACTTCCTAGGCAGGTCATTTGATCCCAGTTGCCTAACCCTTACTACTCTAATGTCTTGGAACTGGTACCTAGTATTGCTTACAGATAGTAAGGGTTTTTAAAAAAAAGAGTTAAAGAGAATTGTCTTGTACTATTTAAGTAGGCAATAGCCATTGTTCGTGGCCCAGAGAAGCATCAGATATGTTGCTAGCATAACATGAATATATCAAGACTGAAGTAGGGAACAATTTCAACCACAGGTTAATGGGACACTTGGGGAGACACAAGTACTACTTGTTCTCTTAGTTGCCTTTCTAGGAGGATCAATTGAACAACAGAGCACATAAACATAGATAGTTAAGAAATATTCCATGGTTCTAGACTCCGGTAGTTGAAATGAACACTAGAATTCAACGTAACTGTAACTTCAAACTGTCTCTTTGTAATTTTATCACTGTATGGGTGGTATAGTTAGCCTTAATGGTTACATAGCCCATGCCAACCAGCTCTAAATTTTTTATTGAAGCTTTAATTCTAGACTGATAGGCTGCAAACTTGAGATAATTCTTTCCTTTGAAGTCTTGGCACATTTACTGAGCAATGATGCCTCTGCTTTGTTCCATCTTCATTTTGGTTGTTCTTATTTACATATTGCAAAGAAAGGCATCTATGTAGCTTATATCAATAAAAGTCTGAAGGGACCTTCTGACAGTCTCTAATGCTGATTTATTATTCATTCTACTGGTATGAGCTACTGTTATTTCCTTATAAAATCACAGAATCTCTTGGTTGGCTCTAGTCTAGCACTTTCCTAAACAGGAATACAGACTCTGCAATGCCTTTAAGCAGTGAATCAGCATTTTTAAGTGCTTCCTATGTAACACACACTATATTTAAGTGTTGGAGATATGAAGAAAGACAAAAACAAAACAAAACAAGAAAAAACAAGCCCTGCTTTCAAGGTGGTCAGCTTAGTGGCACAGTAGATAGAGCACTGTGCTTGGAATCAGGAAAATTCAGCTTCTTGAGTTCAAATCTGGCCTTAGACATTTACTATCTATGTGGCCCTATGCAATTTGCTTCACCCTGTTTGCCTCAGTTTTCTCATCTGAAAAATGAGCTGGAGAAGGAAATGGCAAACTACTCTAGTATCTTTGCCAAGAAAATTCCAAATGGGGTCACAGACAGTTGGACAAGGCTGAATAAAGGAAACAAAATCAGTTATAGGAATTCACTTTATGAGGCAGATCTATTTGATATTTGAATAGCTATAACTGTTAAGAAGTTTTTCTTTTTATTAGTATGAATTCGTCCTCTCAGCGGTGGTACTTGTAGTTTTTCCCTTTGAGGCTAAATAGTGCAGATAACATTTATCATGATCCATTCTTTCCTCCTCTTCTGAGCCTTCTTCAGGTTCCTACTTCCTTCAACTGATACTTGTATAGCACAGTTTGGAGTCTACCATTCTGGTTACCTTCCTCACTACATTATTCATCTTATCAATGTTCTTCCCATAATGGGATGTCTGGAACTGATCATAGTGTTCCAGCTGTGAAATATATCTCACTCAGAGTACAGTGGGAAGATTATTGCTCTTGTTCAGGACATGATGCTTCTCAATGCAAACTAATATCATATTCAACTTTTTGGCTGCTATGTCATATTCTTTTTCATACTGAACATGCTGTGTCATTTCCCAAACCTTCCAAATATTCTTTATGTCACTTCTTGTTTAGCCACACTTTGCCCATCCTATATATGTGTTGCTGATTATTTGAACACAAGTATAAGACTTTGTGTTATTAGATGTTTGTAAATAATTTATTATTAAGTTAAAATGTCAAATGATTAATTATTAGATGTCATTTTTCATTAGATATGGCCCATTGTTCTAGTCTATTGAAACATCTTAATTTCTGAGTACATTATTCAATTCATCAGTTACTGACTTTGCAAATGATTGTATGGAGTGAATGAGGGAGAAGGAAAGACTCTGGATTGATTTAGGTTCTAAACTGGAATAACTGAGGATATGGGCTGGTGGCAGGGTTTTTTCAGTAAACATGGAAATTTGGAGGAAAGGTTAATTTAAGGACAAGACTAGTTTCATTTCTGGACATGCTGAATTTGAGGTGCATGTGGGATATACAGCGTTTAGACAGCTGGCAATTCAGGACTAGATTTAAGGGAGACATTAGGACAGGATATATAGATCTAGAAGTTTACTACAAAGAGAAGACACCCATAGGAGAAGATAGGATCATCAAATGAGAGAAACACATATAGAGAAGAGGGCACAGGATAATGCATGGAGGTGGTAGAAGAATATTGAAATGGGCATTTAAATTTGTGTGATGTCAGAAACTAAAATGGTAAGGTTTTAGAAGAGAGTGAGAGGAGAAATGTGAAGACAATGATTATCAAGTGAGGTTAATATTGAGACCTGGGTAAAGAACATTTGAAAATTAAGAGACCTTTTGAGAACATAGTTTTGTAGAGCAATCAAAGGATCAGAAACCAGAAAGCATGGATAGAGAAGTGGGTGGTGAGGCAGTAAGGGCAGGGAATTGACAAGAGTATTGAATCTGGGAGTCAAGAGAGACCTGTGTTAGAATACTTCCTTTGACATTTATATAGTATGGGCAGTACCAAGCCTTCATTTCCTTGTCTGTAAAACAGGAATAATAATACCTTTATTTCTTGTTGGATAGACTTGCTATAATGATGAAAACTTAAAAATAAAAGCCCAAACCTTAAAGGAGATGCAGATATTGTTAGCTATTATTTTCTTTTTAAACCCTTACCTTCCATCTTAGAATCAATACTGTGTATTGGTTTCAAGGCAGAAGAGTGGTAAGGGCTAGAAAATGAGGATTAAGTGAGCTGTCCAGGGTCACCCAGCTAGGAATTGTTTGAGGTCAAATTTGAACCTAAGACCTTCCATCTCTAGGCCTGGCTCTCAATCCACTGAGCCACCCAAATGCCTCCTTAGCTATCATTTTAATTGTTAATGATCTTGATCTTGCTAATATTATTGTCTATATCTTCTCATTTTAAAAAATGGTATTTAGATTGAAATGGTCCTGGGACAAGTAAGTATCTGGTTACTATATTATTCTTTTATATTTAATGTTTTGTGAGTTTTTGCAGAAAGGGAGTATATAAATGCATTATGTAATTGAATAACATTATAGGATATAAACTTATTTTCTGTAGGTTCAAATCAAAAGATCAGTAAATCATTCTTTCCCCACATGGTTTTGGAGCCCTTTGCTAAGTTTCTATATATTGGAATCTTTTCATTTCTGTGTAGCTTAGAGACTGAGTACCTGGCATGTTGACATCTTTTGGAATGTTGTTCTTTAGTTTTAATTGATCAATTTTTTTGACTAGGCAATTGCAGTCAGACATTTGGTCTATGAATGTTGGCCTGTGAATAATATTCATTAATTGAAATACATAGGATATTTTGAGGTCTCGTATTTGTAGAATAAAGATTTGTTGTTAGCAACACATGAAAAGTAGCAAGCTTCTGATTAATAATTTTGGTCATGTCTTGCTAGATATAAAATAGGTGCTATATTTTAATTTTGCATTGATGTATATTGCAGTTTCTATTGTTTCCTTGTATAAAATACAATGATCATTACGCCTTAGCTCCTTAAGGATAACCTTCATGTAATTATTGGTGATGAAGTTTGATTTACAAATTCAGGAAGGAAAAACTTGGGGAGCTGGTGTATTATGAGGAAGGATTATACTGGGGAGGGAATAGTCACAAGTAAAATAAATTTTCTTATTTTGAAGAAGAGATTTAAAGGGGGGATGAAATAGAAAAAAACCCCACTACATTCTAAGGGTATACCTTAGGTTCCCTTTTATATAATTAGAAACCTCTAATTAATGAGGAGACTCCGGACAGACATCTCATTTCCCTTCCTGAATATACTACTTTGGGACTTGACTTCTCTGACTTTTTTTTTCTAATTTAAAATCTATTTCTTTGTTACATTAAAATTCCCACCATCTCCTTCCCACACTAGTGAAAGACATAATTTGACAAAAAAGAGTTATTTATGTATAAAGCTATGTCTTGCTTGTTTTTATCAGTTCTTTCTATGGAGGTGGATATAAACAAGTCATTCTTCAAACAATATTTCTATTGCTGTATATAATATTCTCCTGCTTCTGCTTGTTTCACTTTTCATAATTTCATATAGGTCTTTCTATGTTTTTTAAATTGACCTGTTCATAATTTCTTATGCTTTAGTAATATTCTATCATAATCTTATGCTAGAACATGTTTAACCAATCTCCAAATGATGGTCATCCTCTCAATTTCCAGTTCTTTGCCACCACAAAGAGAATGGCTAAAAATCCTTTAGAAAAAAATATACTTTTCCTTTTTCCCTGATCACTTTAGGAAATAAACCTGAGTGGTAAAAATGTATACAAAACTTTGTAACTTTTTAGATATAATTCCAAATTGCTCTCCAAAATGGTTAGATCATTTCACAGCTCCACCAATGGTGTGTTAGTGTCCTCATTTTCCAACATCCCCTCCAACATTTGTCATTTTTCCCTTTTATCATCTTAACCAGTCTGATAGGTATGAGACGATATCTGTTATTTTGATTTGCATTTCTCTTATCAATCTTGGTTTAGAGCATTTTTTCATATAGTTAAAAATAGCTTTAATTTCTTCCTCCAAAAACTATCTGTTCATATCTTTTGACTGTTTATCTTCTTATAAATTTAATTAAGTTCTCTATGTTGTTTAGATATGAGTCTTTTCTAAGAAACTCTAAAATCCCCCTCACCCCAATTTATTGCTTTCCTTCTAATCTTTTCTACAGTAGTTTTATTTGTACTAAAAAATATTTAATGTGTTCAATGTTATACATTTTACATTTCACAATGCTTTCTATCTCTTATTTATTTAAGAATTCTTCTCCTATCCATAAATCTGATAGGTAATATGTTCCCTGTTCTTCTGATTTGATTATAATATTTCTCTTTATGTCTAGTTCATGTTTCCATTTTGATTTTATTTTGGTAAATGGTATGATATTGGTAGATATCTAATTTTTGCCAGATTGCTTTCCAGTTTTCCCAATAATTTTTACCAAGTAGTGAATTATCATCATCAAAGCTTGGATCTTTTGTTTTGTCACACACAAGGTTACTATAATCTTTTACAACTCTTTGTGGTATGTCTATTCTGTTCCACTGATCTACTTTACTATTTCTTTATTTTCTCATTTCTTTGGACTTCTCTTGGTACCTCTCTTCCCCCAATATCTCTCATTAAGTATCTCCTTTAATTAACTCCTTTTCAACTTCCTTTTGCTTTATCTTCCTTCACTGATTGTAAACTCCTTGAGGACAAAGCCTGTCTTTTCTTTTTTTAAAATTTGTATCCTTAGTATTTAGCACAGTACCTGTTACATACTTGGTATTTAATAATTGTTTATCAACTATTGACTAAAGAAAAGCAGCTTTGAAAGACTTAAAAACTCTGACCAAAGCAATATCAACCATTTCCCAGCAGAGAGATGATTGAAATAAAGATCACAACCATACATTTTTTGATATGACCTCTATGTGTATTTGTTTTGCTTGTCTATGTTCATCTATTACAAGAGCTGTGTTATTATTATTATTAAAAATTTTTTTGCCTTTCGGTTAATGGAGAGGAGGTTGGTGGAGAGGGTTGCTATTAGTCATGCAAAAACAAACCAAACAAACAGAGGGGCATTGAAAAGTTTTTCTTTTTCTCCCAATGCACTAACAGGAACAGAAAGAAGTTTAGAAGTTGTCTGTTTATTTCTAAAAGATTTTTTGTAGGCTAAAATAAAAATGACTTCACATGTATTCCAAGAATGTCTTTCTTTTTGGTGAAGTGTTAACTTTTTGATAGCTATCTTGTGGTATTATTCCCTGTTTTGTTTTTATAAGCTATGCTTATTAAGCAATTATTTTATTATTTATAAAACATTGTCATGTTAAATATACTACATACTTGCATATATACTATGTAATATTATACACTATGATTACTCTTCCTGTTACTATTAGTTATCAGTGAAAAAATGGAATGATATAGGACAATAGTCTGAAGAGATGGTAGAGTCAAATAAGAATTAAGGAAGGGCTTGATCGTGAAGCACATTTTAAGTAGTAGGAAAGGAGTCTATAAAGATAAATAGAGAATGAGAGGAGATCAAGGGGACAAACTTGCAGGGGAGATGGAAATGGGGTAACATGCAGATAAGTAGAGTTTAGTGGACAAGTGAGTAGGTGGTGAGAAAATGGAAACAAATATTGGGATTTGGCAAGACTGCTGGACCTTGAATCAGGAGACACCACCTGTACTGAACTCCTTCCTTTGACATTTACTATGGTATTGGCAGATTACTTTAAACTCTCTGATTCACAGTACGATGGGAGAGTACTCTCTATATTGCTTAACTCATTGTATTATTTTCATTTAAAAAAAACTTTTAAATTTAATTTAATTTTTAAATGAACAAAAATCTATTTTCTCTGCCTTTTACATTCTTTTCTCTGTCTTCCTAGTAAAAAAAAAGGAAAACCAAAATTCTCATAACAGATTATGTATGGTCAAGCAAAACAAATTCATTGGCCATATCCAGAAATGCTATAGATTCAATCAGTCATTCAATACATTTTATTGGTCTACTAGTCTTGTGGAGCTAAAAAAAAAAAGAGGCAAAAGAGTGTCCTCATGGAGCTCACAATCTAATATAATTAGCACAGATTCAATTAGGGGAGAATAGTATGATTGCTACAAATAGGAAACATACAGTTTCTATGGGACAACTTGACTTTCTAGTGGATCCCATTAGCAGGAATCATGGTCAGTTGTAATGATGGTTGGCTAGATCATGGACAAAGGAGGCCAAGAGCTCCAGACAATAAGTGACTGATTTAACTCTTTGTTTGTTTTCTTCCTGTCTAGCACAGTCCTTTAGAAGGGATTGTGCTGGGGGCAGTTGGGTGGTTCAGTTATTGAGAGCCAGATCTAGAGATAGGAGGTCCAAGTTCAAATCTGGCCTCAGACACTTCCTAGCTGTGTGACCCTGGGCAAGTCACTTAATCCCCATTGCCTAGCTCTTATAAGTAAGGTAAAGATTAAAAAAAAAGGAGGGGATTGTGCTGAAGTAAGGAGAGTCAGTGGTCATAGTGCAAGGAGAGCCATGAGGACTGTCAAATGGCAGAAGAGAAAAGTCGAGGGAGACATTAAATAAGCAAAGAAAAAAAGATAAGCCTGGAAGAAACAGGAGCTGAGGCAGAGGTAAAGACTAGTAGAAGAGAGCAATGATGACCTTGTGTTTAGAAGAGGAAAAGTTAGGAGCCTGAGAGTAGCAGAGGGAGAGAAATGCTAAAGAAAGTGATAGAATCTTTACAGTTTGCCTGTACATATTCAACTTCTTAAATTTTTGAGATGGACCAGAACATCAGAAGCCTGTAACATCAGGTCTTTAAATGACCTTAGAGATAATCTTGTGCGGCCATCATTTTGCAGGGGAGAAATTGTTGCTTAGAGTGATTTTTCCTTAAAATTACAAGTAGCAAAGTCACAAGGAGAAAACTCAGATTTCCTGATTCTTAGTGACATGCCTTTTCCACGGTTACATCATGTACCATTTAGTCCTAAACCTAATTTGCCAAATACCTCTTTCATACTAGAACAATTTTTGCAGTAGATTTTTTGGTGTTTACATTTCATGTCTTGGCCTTATTTTGGTTTTATCTTCATCAAGAAGTCTTCTGGCTTACTAAAGACCATAGTGATCTCTATTGTCTTTGAACTTGTGGTACTGGCATATTTTAATCTCTCATCCCTCATATGCTGACTTATATTGTTGTTTATCTTTTATGCAAATCTGACCAACTAGATTGAGGTAGCATGATATAGATGAGAGGGCCCAATTTGAATTCTGGTTCTGCTATATGAATCATTGTGTGAGCTTGTGCAAATGACCACTTCTCTGGTCCTCAGTTTCTCTAGCTGGAAAAAAGAGGAGGATTGTGCTAGATAGACTTGATGGTCCCTTCCATCCCTAAATTCTATTAATTACTTAGCTTATTGAAGTAAAGGAATTGTTTCTGACATATTATCTCTATCACAGAACACTATACATAGCAGGTACTGAGTAACTGTTAGCATCTGTTGACAAAGCTGATGATGATAATTTTAATTTATATATGATTTTGAGGTTTGCAAAGTAATTTCCCTAAAACAACCAACTATACAAGACAGATACAGTTGAAGAAACTACTGTTAATTGTTGTAAAGTGACTCAAGGCCACTTAGCTAAGTGTATGTTAGAGCTAGAATTCCAAGTCTTTCTGTGAAATTAATGTCCCCCCCCCCCCCCCAACTATACAAATACTATTTTACAAGAATGATGATTCTTTACAGTTAATATATTTCTTTCCAAAATTCACTATGATTTTGTGAAAAATTTTTTTAAAGTAGACTTAATTTTTAGGCATTTTTATGAAATTCTTGTCTTCTTTACCCCATATTTTAAGTTTAAGTAAGACAAATAGAAGAAAATTGACAATATCTGGAAATATTAAAAAAATAATAAACTATTTACCATGAAGAAAAGTAGAACTACCACACCTAAATGTGTACTTCCCTTACCACAGAAACCTTCTGACTCATTTGTCCATATTTTGACATCTTCAGTGAGGGTATGAGTGAAGACAGGCAGGTTTTTCTTTTCTAAAATTGGCTTCATCTTTACCATCACACATCTGACTGAAAGATATAGAGAAAACAAGATTCCATTGTGTTCCTTATCTTTTGATTATGGAATGAGCATTTGATTCTATAGTATTAAAGTCCATCTTAAATATTTTTTTCCAACAAGTTAGCCCCCATCCAGATGTCAAAATAATGTTATATCCTTGAAAGATATAATAATAGCAATAATCCCTTTAAACAACTCTTCATCACAAACATCAAGCCAGGCATAAAATGGGAAGATATATGTATGCTAAAGATGTTTGCCACTGTGATGGAGGAAATCCAGTTCAGAGTCTTAGTGGAAGAGGGATTCCTTATGGAAAGTGAAGTCCTCCAAATGCTCCTATTGGAAGATGATGGAACTTGTTGCATCAAGCCCTAGAGCACTGTAGGGCCTCCAAGAGTTTAACCTTACCATCCACATAAGAAAACCCATGTAGAATAAGAATGCCTATTACCTAGATTATGGTATGCAGTTAGATGAACAACCTATAAAATTTATTCATCAGTATGTTTTTCAGGGACAGTGAAAATGATTAACAAATTGGGCCCAGAATTAAATAGGAAAGTGGATTGGACTCTCTGTAGGACAAGGCTCCTGTAATAAACCCAAGCTTCTCTCAGAGAAAGAAAGATTCATATTTTTAATACCAATATTCTATTGGCGGTGGTGTTTGACTATGAGACATAGGGCACAATAATCTTCAAAGAATTGAGTGGTATTATACAGAGGGCAATGGAAAGTTCAGGCGTCATGGATGTGAGCAGGAGACAATATTTAACCAATGAGAAACTTCAGTGAAGAGCAAGAATAGAGGGTATAATTGGGGAAATATATGATAGAGAGAAAAGATGGGTTATTCACGTGGTGAGGATGGAGAAATGAGGTTGACAGCCTGATTTTTATTACTCTACCGGTGCCCTTTTAATGCCAGGGTATAACAAGGAAGGCCTCCACCACATTGTGTGGGAGACTTCTGGGAGGAAATAGAAGAGAGATTCCTAGGACAGGCAGTCAAGGTTGTAACACAATCAGCTACATTGGAGGGGAAATCCAGTTGCATGAAATGATAGATCTGCTTGAATATGTCTATTTTCTTTAACAATGTCTTTCTTCCTTTATCTCCTAATTATCATGAGCTCTTCCAGAGAATGAATTGTGTTGGGCATAAAAACAACCAAACCACCAAACAACCAGACAAAAACCATGCAGCCTGTTTCCTTGTATTGACATTATTTTAAAATGATACCTTTCCTCTCCCCCCCCCCCCCCCATTGCCAGGTGAACTGTAAATACCCTACCTGCTTTCTTCCCATAAGTTGGCATGAACTAACAGGTTTTCCCCTAGAAGTCTTCTGAACAATTCATGAAATTCTAAGGCATAAAAAGGTGCTCTAGAACCAGAGGTATCAAACTCAGTTCACTAATATCAACTTTGGCAGAACCAGATTAAAATATAATTAGTAAGGGGACAAGTAGGTGGTTTAGTGGAGAGAGAGCCAGGCCAATTCTCCAGAAATTGGAGGTCCTGGGTTCAAATGTAGCCTCAGATACTTCCTGTGTGACCTGAGCAAGTCTCTTGACCCCCATTGCCTAGCCCTTACCACTCTTCTGCTTTGGAACTTGATTCAATACCTAGAATTAATTCTAAGATGGAAGGTAAGGATCTTAATATAAAATTAGGAAATGTTTGGCTAAATAAAAATATAACAAAGATAATGTTATTTAATGGTTTTTAAAGTCAATAGAATTATTTGTATTTGACACTACTACTTTAGTCAAGGACAAGTATTGCTAATTAATTAAAGGCAGTTTTACAGACCACCCTGCCTAAAAAGTGGAGACAGTGGCTCCAAAGGTAGATCAATCTCAGTAGATATTAAAATATGCAACAAATGAAAAAAAAGCCTCAGAAGTGGATTCTAGATTCTACAACTAAATAGGTTGCTTTCTTAAGCTGACCTCATTCATTCAAGAGAACTCTCCTTTTGTTTGAGACTAATTCCTGAAGGAGACCTTCCCAGACAACTCATTTCCCCAGGCTGTAACTAGGGGTTGAAAAAAGGAGGCCCTGTAGTCAAGAGTTATTACAGCAAGCAGGAAGTGTTTAATGGGGTCCATTTACTTTTAGTTAGAAGAGGAAAGGGCAAAACCTTCTTTATGAGGCTAGGAGAAAGTTAATGTGATTTTACACCAGTTCATTTTACCACCTAAGAGAAACCAGATCTAAATGGGGCCTGACCATGATCATCTTCTTTAAGGGCAACACCATATTAGGATGTTACTCAGCTATGCATCAACACCACCTTGAAAGTATGTAAATACTCATCCTCCTTCCCTAGAATCAAAACCCCAATGACATAGACTATATGTTTATTAAACTGATTCCACAAGTGAAAAAAAACAACAACTCTATCTTAGCTCTCTATGGCATTGTATGTAACAACTATTTATCATTAAGGAGCTCTTGTGACTACTCAGGAGGCACATATTGAGAAGTATTAGTGTTCCCATTTTACAAATGAGGAATATAAGACATGATGAAGTTAAATGGCTTGCCTGGGTCCCAAAGGGGACAAGAAGGTAAAAAGCAATTTATTAAGTACCCACTGTTTTCTAGATGTTGTGCTAAGTAAGAACTTTACAAATATTACCTCATTTGATCTTTTCAACAACCCTGAGAAGTAGATTCTATTATTGTCCCTATAATAGTCCCATTTTATAGTTGAGGAAACTGAGGCAATTGATGGTTAAGTGGTTAGTTTAGGGTCACATGGCTAGTAAGTATCTGAAGTCAAATCAGAACTTGGATCTTTCTCATTCAAGATCAAGCAACTCCAAGTGCCTCCTAGCCAGGAAGTAGGACTTGAACCCTGAGCTTTAGAGTACAGATCCTATCATATTATATTGCCATTGCCCATTAGATATGCCATGTCTAATTAAAACAGCAATTTTTCAGAATTTGAAAATCTTTTCTAATTCAAAAATGTTCTAATTCTAAATTCTAAAAAAAAAATTCTGATTCAAACAGAATACAGTTTATTCAATCTATAATTTCTTTTTAAAAAAGCATTTAGGATTATTAACCTCCATTTTGGATTTGGGTTTTTTAAACCCTTGCCTTTTATCTTAGTATCAATTCTAAGATAGAAAAGTGGTTAGGACTAGGCAATCGGGATTAAATGACTTGCCTGGAGGCAGACAGCTAGGAAAAGTCTCAGTCCATATTTGAACCTAGGTTCTCTAGATTTCAGGTCTGGAGCTCTATCCACTGTTACCTATCAGCTCCTGTACTATTTGTTGTCTTTTAAAAAAAAGTATATAATAAATTTTGCTTGTCTTGCTTGTAAATGTGCTTTCTTCTGAACTTTTTTCTGTTCTTTTCTATGAATTAAAAAAAAAATTGTTTCAAAGACTTTGATTGCTTGGCAACATAATTGCCCCCTTCAGCTTGCCTCCCTTACTCCCCTGCCCATTAAAAACAAAGAGAAACAAATAAACAAAAATCTTGTAACAAATAAGACTATTTGTGTTAAAGGATGATCAATGTAATGGCCTTGATCAAAAATGTACATCTCTGCATCTTTTGTTCATCCCAGTTGTCTAGAAATATGTTTAGGTATTTCCTTGATTTTAAGCCTTTCGAAGATGTTTTTCTTTACAATATTCTCCTGGTTCTGCTCACTTCACTTTAGTAGTTCATGCCTATCAGAATTTTCTGAAAACATCTTTAATCATTTCTCATATTATCATGATATTCCACCCACAATTAAATACTGCCATTTATACATTTAGTTCTTCAGATGAGAGGCAATATATATATATATATATATATATATATATATATATATATGGTGTGGTATTAGTAGTAGGAAAAGAGATGGTCTTAAAGATAGGAAGGCCTGGATTCGAATATACACTATTCCATCTCCCACTTATACTGTGTGACACTGGCCAAGTTGCTTAAGATTCTTTTTTTTTCCTTCTCATTTTTTAAGTTGTCATTCAAAATGCACTTCCCTATTGGTTATTGTAGTAAGAGGAAAGTCATATATAACTAAAACCTCCAAATAAAACAAAAGATACACTGATGTGAAAGACTACTACCACTGTTCTTTCTCTGGAAGTAGATAGCATTCCCGTCATGTCTTTCAGGGTTATCCCAGATTATTGCATTGCTGAGATAAGCTAAATTTTCACAGAAAATCATCGTCCAATATTGTTGTCACTGTGTACAATGTGCCCCTAGTTCCATTTTTTTCCTCTTTGCATCAGTTCCTGCAGGTCTTTCCAGCTTTTTCTGAAATCATCCAGCTCATCATATTTTATAGTAGCTTAAGGATTCTCAGTTCTATAGGCAGCTCTTGGAAGGTACTGACTTACCTTGGTAGGAGTTTTCTTATCCGAGAGTTCCTTAGAGCAATGAATTCACAGGCACAGTCCCTTTCCTTACATGTTCAACATCTTTTTCTAACTATACAATATTAGAAGCTGGGGGGGGGGGTGTTTTATTTTTTGGAGAAGATATGTTGATATTTTATCTATTACCCAGCCTTTTGAGTCGAAAATGCCTTTTAAAGCAGTCCAGAAGAGCGGATGGGTCTCTGAATTGCTAATTGCCTGCTAGTCCCATACAAATAGTATCTTTCCATCTGAATGCTTAAAGAGTGTCTTGTTTAAGGTTATGGCAATTAAAAAAAAAGTTCTTGGGTAGTGATGTTCTTCCTTCTGTACAGCAAGGCACCTTTGGGAAATGTCCCAAAGCAAGTTAAACTCGGGAATGACAAGAACCTAGTTTCTAGTAAAATATTTTAAAAAGTGTCAGACTCCTCCTTGCCTCCACTGAATAATGGAGAGCTGTTACTTATATAACTTCCTGTAATTTACTGGTTGGGGGTTGGGGGTGGGGGGCAGTCTGCTGGGTTGAAGACTGTCAGTTTTTCTTTTTCTTACCATTGGAGACAATGTTGCTCTTCTTCTTCAGGAGCAGGGTCACCTTGTTTGTTTTTTAGCTCTATAGGCATCATCCCTTCTGGAAACTGAAACTGAATGTGAATTTTCTTTAATTCATCCTCTTTTCAGAAGATGGGAAATTCTTATGCTGGCCAGCTGAAGACCACCCGTTTTGAAGAAGTTTTACATAATTCCATTGAGGCCTCACTGCGGTCCAACAACTTGGTTCCCAGGCCAATTTTTTCCCAGTTATACTTAGAAGCTGAGCAACAGCTTTCATCCCTAGAAGGTAGGAAAATATGATACATATTCTTTGTGTACATGCATGTATTTTAAATTTGAATAATTAATTTAAAAAATAGTAGGGCACTAGTGAGAAATTCTTAAAATTTCTTCTTTTCAATTTTACATGGAACATGTCCAAAAAAGATCAAGACTCGCATGCCTATATGAGGCATGTTTTTGAGATTATTGAAATATTAGAAGGAAAAGTGATACTAGCATTATTATACCATTCTTCTCGGATCCACAAAATTGCAAGAAGAGATGATTACCATAAAATTTAAAGAGCAAATATGTATCTTTTTGACCAGTTTAGTTTGGGTAGGTAGAATGTGTCATACTGTTTTTAAGCTGTGTTTTAGAGCTCTTTTTAAGGGGTGGGGGAATTGAATATTTTCATCTGGATGTGTCAGAAATGTTAACACTTCTTTTGTCTCCAAGTGACTTTTGTTTATTTTTTCCCAGTGATTGATGGCAAAACTCAGTCAAATACCTGAGGTGGTTTCTGTTTGTGATAAGCAGTGCTGAGGTCATCTAGAAATTGCCTAGAAAAAACAAGAAGCCCTTAGCTACTGAAAAGCCATCCAAATTGAAATTAAATTGCTCCTAATGCCTGTGGAAAGCTGTAGGATTTACTTAATTACTTGAAGGAATTAAGCTTAATTGCTTGAAAAAATTCTGGTCTTATTCTTATTCTTGTCTTTTAAGTATACCTAGAATTTATAAGTTTGGATTTTGATGTCAAACAGAATCTCACAGACCTCCAATGAATGAGAGAGTTAATATTTAATCTAGGCTTTCCTTTTGGTTTGTGCTTTTGATTGGTGTGGCCTGAGGATGCTCCCCTGATATGCAGATTTTGTAGACATATGTTGCCACTAAAACATGTGGATCCAATGGAATAGAACCCCAAATTAATGTTTCTTTTTTAAAAATTTAAGTGAATTTATTTAGTCAATTTAGGACATTATTCCTTGGTTACAAGAGTTATATTATTTCCCTCCCCTCCCCTCCCCCACCCTTTCCCGCAGCCAACACACAATTTCATTGGGTATTACTTGTGTCCTTGATCAGAACCTATTTCCAATGCTGTTGGTGTTTGCACTAGGATGTTCATTTAGAGTCTACATCCCCAACCATATCCCCTCGACCAATGTATTCAAGCAGTTGTTTTCTTAGGTGTTTTTACTCCCACAGTGTTTCCTCTGAATGTGGATAGTGTTTTTTCTCCTAGATCGTTCCAAGTTGTTCAGCTCACTGCATTGCCACTAATGGAGAAGTCCATTACATTCGATTGTACCACAGTTTATTGGTTTCTGTGTACAGTGTTCTCCTGGTTCTGCTCCTTTCACTCTGCATCAATTCCTGGAGTTTGTTCCAGTTCCCATGGAATTCCTCCACTTTATTATTCCTTTGAGCATAATATTTTCCATCACCAACATATACCACAATTTGTTCAGGCATCCCCTCATTTTCCAATTTTTTTGCCATCACGAAGAGCGCAGCCATGAATATTCTTGTACATGTCTTTTTCCTTATTATCTCTTTGGGGGTACAAACCCAGCAGTGCTATGGCTGGATCAAAGGGTAGGCAGTCTTTTAGCACCCTTTGGGCATAGTTCCAAATTGCCCTCCAGAATGGTTGGATCAATTCACAATTCCACCAGCAATGCTTTAATGTCCCAACTTTGCCATATCCCCTCCAACATTCATTACTTTCCTTTGCTGTCATGTTAGACAATCTGCTAGGTGTGAGGTGATACCTCAGAATTGTTTTGATTTGCATCTCTCTGATTATGAGATTTAGAACACTTTAATTGTTTTGATTTCTTTAACTGAAAATTGCCTATTCATTTCCCTTGCCCATTTATTAATTGGAGAATGGCTTGATTTTTTTTTGTACAATTGGTTTAGCTCTTTATAAATTTGAGTAATTAGATCTTTTTCAGAGGTTTTTGTTATGAAGATTGTTTCCCAATTGGTTGCTTCCCTCCTAATTTTGGTTGCATTTGGTTTTGTTTGTACAAACCCTTTTTAATTTGATGTATTCAAAATTATTGATTTTATATTTTGTGATTTTTTTTCTAGCTCTTGATTGGTTTTAAAGTCTTTCCTTTCCCATAAATCTGACATGTATACTATTCTGTATTCACCTAATTTGCTTATAGTTTCCTTCTTTATATTCAGGTTATTCACCCATTCTGAGTTTATCTTGGTGTAGGGTGTGAGATGTTGATCCAAACCTAATCTCTCCTATACTGTCTTCCAGGTTTCCCCAGCAGTTTTTATCAAATAGTTGGTTTTGTTCCCCAAAGCTCAGATCTTTGGGCTTATCATAGACTGTCTTGCTGAGGTCACTTACCCCAAGTCTATTCCACTGGTCCTCCTCTCTGTCTCTTAGCCAGTACCAAATTGTCCAAATGAATGTTTTAACAGTGTACTTTGACAAAATGACTTCTTTCACAATTTAAGGCTACTTAGAATAATCTTGTTAGGATAATAAGTGAAATATGAGATCCATTAGAGTTTGAGGAGCTAAGTGAGTAGCTTGCAGTTGGGTTTGCACAATGTAACAGTGTGGACCTCCTCTTCTGTCCCCCACTCCCCCCCATTTATACCAGCAATGAACTTTTTGGGACCTTGAATTTCACCTTTTAGTTTTTTTCTTATACTAACCAAAGAAATTTTGGGTAATAATGGAGAATGTCCCTAATTAAATTACCCATGCAAATTAGGAAATTCACAGACCTTGAAAGGAAACTGGACTTGAAAACATTTATTTTGTGCTCCTGTGAATAAATGATTTTGCTAATATTTACTGACACAAGTGGCATTGGGGAAAGACTATTAAAATTTTTTATAGCTTTACCTTCCATTTTGAAATTGTGTATTGCTTTCCAGGCAGAAGGGCAGTAAGGGTTAGGCTATTTGGATTGTGACTTGCCCAGGGTCACACAGCTAGGAAGTGTCTGAGGCTAGGTTTGCTCTCAATCTACTGAACCACCTAGTTGTCCCCAGGAAAGACTATTATCCAAAGAGTCAAAAGATCTATATTTAAGTCTTGACTTGTCTACAGGCCAGCTAAGAGACTTTGGGCATGCCTTTCTGGGCTTTTTATCTACAAAAAGAGGGGTTTGGATTACATGGAAAATACTCTGGATTTGGTGACAGAGGACCCACCATTCAGTGATCTGTGATTTCTGTTAGTGCTTTTTCTCCCAATGCTATTATAATCTGTCTATAGATTGGTAGTCAGTCTTTGGAAGTTGCTATAACTGAACAGTTAATCAACCTGGGGCCAGACTATTGATGAGCCTCTTTGAACAAACATTCTATCACCAAGGCCATGCTTGAAATTTTTTCATCTTGGTATGATCTTCATCATTTGTTCCTTTAGGAAACCAGAACCCCCATCTTACCATGATGAGGCATTAAAGAAGGACTTTATTTTTAATTTTTGCTTTTACTATTTAAAACATGTTTCATTGATACACTTCCCCTGTATCTTCACCTGTACCATTCTCAATGATTCTCCTCTTCTCTTCCTCGACCCTTTTAACAAACTAGTACAGGTTGATAAATATGTCATATCTGACACTGTATGTTTTATTCCATACCTATATCTTACCACTTGTCTATTGAGAAGCAGGAGATATACTCATCCTCAGTTTACTGAAGTTTTAGTTGGTTCTACATTGATCTAAGTTCTCAGATCTTTCAGTTATTTCCCCTTTATGCTGCTGTGGCCTTTTCTCCTGGTTCTGCTTATTTTGTTCTGTGTCAGCTTATAAGCCTTCTCAAGAGTCTCTGAATCCTTCATTCTTTCTCCCTTTGTATTTATAATATTTCATCAATTTACATGCCACAGTTTATTTGGCCATTCTCCAATTAATAGGCACCCACTTTTTCTTCCAATTCTTTGTCACTACAAAATGTGCCTCTATAAATTTATTTTTGTTTACATTGGTCCTTTCCATCTGTCTTTGACCTCATTAGAGTGTATATAAAGGAAGATATAAATGGAAGAAATTATTTTTAATTAGAGTAGCACATTTACATAGTATTTTCTACAGAATTCTTATAAACTAACAACTTTGTGGTGTAGGCCATGCAAATGATTCCTATTTACTGGTGATAAAAATAGAGGCACTGAGAACATAAAACAAATTAACTTTGGTTGTGTGACCAGTAAAAGGGAGACTCAGACTTAAACCAAAGTCTTCAGAATCCAAGCCCAGTTCTTGTTTTTTATATCACATTGAATAATTATTTTCTGAGCACTGAGAAGTAATGGGAACAGCTTATTATCTGAGAAGAAGATTTTATTACAATCACAACTCCCAGTGGGTGGGGGCAGGATAAGAAGGAGAGCTCTTTTAGGATTTCTGATCTGTGTGTTATTTTTACACGGGAGTAGACTAACTTTCCCCCTTCACTATGAGGGTGTCTGCATTTTTGACAATTCTAACCCCACTGGGATGCCCATATCTGGTTAGAGTACTTTGGGAGTGAGTAGCTTTTCAAGGTCAGCTTTTGAGGCTTACAATTTACATTCCTCTGGGTTGAATGTCAACAGTTTGCTTCCAGATGTCAGGAGATTGTTCAGTAGTTCGCTTTGGTATTAAAACCAGAGGCAGGCTTTCTTTTATGTCTCATCTTCCCATTTGTCCATTGCATCAAACTGACTCCTTTCTTTTCCCAGTGTCTTTAAGGTTTGGGGTGGAGAAAGAAAGAAAAAAAGAATTAGTAGAGGCAGTTCTTATGTTTTGTTAAATGTCACAGTAAGCCAAAGCTCTCAGCTCCAAGCCACTGTTTGCACATCATAAAACCTTGTGGAGACTGGTTTGTTTAAGCTACATCTTGTTTTGTCTGTCTCTGGCTGTGCCTCTTATCTCTCCACTCTCCCTCCTTAAAGATTATTTTTATTGCTGAGGATGCTTGTATTCTAAATACTCCTTTGCCCCATTAACACTATCTTTACTTTTTAGGATAATTTCAATCTGGTACTATTATCCAGTTAAGAACATTCTCATTCTCTCTTCTCTTTCTCTTTGTCTCTCTCTCTCTCTCTCTCTCTCTCTCTCTCTCTCTCTCTCTCTCTCTCTCTCTCTCTCTCTCTCTCTTTCTCTCTCTCTCTCTTTCTCTCTCTCTCTCTCTCTTGCTCTCTCTTTCTTTGTCTTTCTCTTCTTGTTCTCCTTGTTCTTCTTGTCCTTCTCTTCCTCTTCCTTCTTCTTCTCCTCCTTTATCCCCCCCTACCTCCCTCCAATACACCCTTCATGTCCCATTGCCATTTCTCTGGTCAGGAAAACAAACAAACCCCTATATTGTGCACATTTTATTTATTTATTTCTAAATAACCCCTCTAACTCACACAATCATAATTTTGAAGTATGTATTTTATAGGCAAAGATGAAAAAATGTCATTTGATAACGAAATGGGATCATTATGACATGAACTGGTTCAGTTTGTATTTCTGTATAAAGCAAATGATTAATCAGTATTTGCCAAATTACATTTAAATGGTGGAATCAAATCAAAATGTAAATGGAGGGACAGTGTGGTATATCATTAGTGGGAAGGATGCTAGATTTACAAGCAAAAAAATCTAGTTTTGAATCCTACTTCTGACACATGGGTGTAAATATCAGTGAGTCATTTTGCTTCTGAGACTTGGTTTCCTCATTTGTAATTTGATGGGATTAATCTTTGCAACTACCTATTCGGAACTGCTGGATGATGCTTCTATAATGTGGGGAAGGTAGTAAGGGGCTGAGATTGTAGATACATTCTATTAATAGAAGAAGATAAGGATGAAAAGAAATGCATGCCTTCCTTCTTTATAGTGTAGGACACTGAGATTCAGGAAAATGAGATGATTTTATTTAAGGTTACATGGTTAATGAGTGCTAGAGAGTTGGTATAAGCAAGTGTTTTATAGACTTCAGGATGGTGTATAAATGCAGGTAAAGAGAAGGGAACTGAACCTAGAATTAAACTGCTAGAGGGAAAAGAAGGATCTCTTTCTACCACTTAGTACAGGGAAACTTCAGAGCAGTTTAAAGTAACTTCTCACTCAGGGTTCCATAGTCAATATGTCAGACAGGACTTGAGCCAGTCTTCTTGGCTGTAAGGCCAGCTCTCTATCCATTTCAGCAGCCTGCTTCACATATAAATGTAAGTTATTGTTATTGCCTACATTTACAGGTAGCAGTAAATATGCTGCCATAAATCCTGCAGAATCCTGGGCTTGTGATTTGAGGGGAACAAGCTAAAGGTAATCTGGTTTACATCATTAATTGTTTTAAAACTCTATCCAAGCCAAGGGAGCTTTAGTAAGTAACTCTGCTCTTAGTTGGCTCCTGATTTTTGAAAGAAAAGGCAGGGGAAAAAAGAAACCAAGCCACTTTTTGCTCTCTTAACTGATTCTACCAAAGGTCCTGGAATGTCTTATGTGGACCTTTGACCTTTAATCTTGCTTTCTCACTGATGGGCTTTCAAGTTCTTTCTGTGTCTTTAGGGGGCTTAAGTAAAGTCAGTCTTTCATTTACTTGTGAGCCTGAATTCCTGTTATTTTCAGCTTTGCAGGACAATGCATTTCCATTGGGTGCTACAACAGACTATAACTATGTAAGGCTGTGTGCAGTTTCATTTTCTGAGGATTTCTCACTCTTGTGCTGCCTTCCTTCTCTGGGTTAGAGTCCCTGTATTGTCTTTATAGTGCTAACTCAAAAAAAGGTCTTAATTTTATTGAAAGGGAAGGTTCTTCTGACACTAGTCTAATGCCAGGTAAATAGAGAGAGAATGTGTATGTATTCTTAAATATTTGTATAGATGTGCATAAAGAAAAATATTAAATGCTTGCAAGGTAGTCACTTTGCTAATTGATCTGCATACAAATACAAAAGAGAGCTAGTCCTTGTCCTCAGGGAATTTGTATTCAAGTAGAAGAAGTCAACACTTGATGGGGAGGGTGGCCAAGGGAGACTTTTTGAGCTGGGCAGTCCTGGAGATAGTGAATAATGGTGAATGGAGCCAGAGGGCAATTAATTAGTTTCTATGCCCTTTCCAGGAATGATTGTGTAGATCTGATTACTATTCTCAATAATGTGGAAAGTAGGGAGAGTTCTCCATTACTAACTGGAGACCCACCACGCTTTCTGGAGATCTCCATGCCATACTACTGTATCTGTGCTTGTGTATAGCTTTCTTCCAAACCAAGAATGTACTGTTTTCTTACTTCTTTTTGAATCCTTTGAATCCATTAAAACAACTCATGTCAGCTTCTACAAAAAGCCTCCTGCCCTTCTCTCGCCTTAGCTGCCAGTGCTTTCACCTCCAAAATTACAATGTATTTATCTTGTACAGATATATATGTTTACATGTTGTTTGCCCTGATAGAATGTAAGTTCCTTGAGGGCAGGGACTGTTTTGCTTCTGTCTTTGTATCTTTAGATATGAACTCTCTAGAGTCTAGATGATGCCTAACAAATTGTACCTACCTAATAAGTGCTTATTGATTTATCTGAATTATTCTAGCAATTAGGATCACAATCTGATTATTAAGGAAGAAACTTCCCTATAATTGTAAAAAAAAAAAGCCACTGCGCTAAAGCGGTGAATATTATTTCTTATAGACTCCTTTGACACTTTATTTGCTCCTTTTTGAAGTACGGTGTAGTAGAAAGAATACTGGCACAAAATTCAGGAGATGAGCCTCTAATTCACTTTGTGATTTTCAAGTCATTAACTTCTGTGCCTTAGTTTCCTCAGATTTAAGTGACAAGATTGGACTAGATGATCTCTAAAGCAATCCTCAGCTCTAAAAAAAATCTCTGATTCATTTTTATCTGACATTTATGAATAAGTTTATTTATCTGACAGAAAACTAGAAAGGGAAATGGGGTTGTGTGGAATTGGAGGTAGGCACTTGGCACCAAAGGGAAGACAGAAAAACCATGGTATAGTTGTAGAATTATATTACCTTGCAATATAATGAAGGTTGCTTATAACAGACAACATCTGAAATATTGGGGTAAAGTTACTGAAGTTTTTGAGAAAAAGTTAAATGATTTAAATTATGGTCAATATCAAATAATATGTTTTATGGTTCAAAGAATCAAAATTGTAGGCTATGCAAAGGACAATGGAGAGTCACATGGCAAACATAAGCAGACTCTTATCAAATGACTAAAGGTGATCTGTATAAGAATCAGTCAATCAATGAGCATTTATTAATCACTTAATGTATGCCAGAGGCTCTGCTAGGTTCAACAGATACAAATATAAAGACTGGAAACAATTCCTTACTCTTAAGGAACTTACATTTTAATAAGGAGTATAAAGGATATTATTACCTAGGAAATATCATCATTGCAGCATTTTAAGATGGCTTTAAGATTTGAAAAATTATATACATTACTTCATGCCAGTTCATATATAAGAATGAATGATAATAGCAGATAAACAATTCAAGTGTTATTGTACCCACCAAAAGCTATGATGGAGAGTTGAGCCTCCTTACATTGAACGATTCTTCCATTGGGACTCTCTGGGAACCCACTCAAGAATCACATAGGATGAAAAGGCCTGAAAAGGGGGGCAGCTAAGTGGCTTAGTAGTTAGAGTGATAGGCTTGGAGCTGGAGGATCTTGATTCAAATTAAGCCTCAGACATTTCTTAGCAATGTGACACTGGGCAAGTCACTTAACCACATTGCGAAGCCCTTACAGCTCTTCAATACTTAGTATGGATTCCAAGACAGAAGGTAAGGGCTAAAAAAAAAGACATAGAAAGCCTTTCCTATGTACATACATAAGGGAGTACACATACTGATATGATATTTGAAGTATATCCAATGGGACCCATAACAAATTTCAGAAAGATTTCCATCTAAAATAGTGTTGATCTTTCAGTATATATTTGTATCTGTGTATATATAAATATATATAAGTATATGAATAGATGTATATACATATATAGCTACATAAGTACATACATACACACATGCAATTATGTATTATGTATATAGCATATATGTATAATATTTAGGTATAAAATACTTAACCTTTACAGCAAAAATAAAATAATATGCCTATAAAAATATTGAATAAATTCCTTAAGTCTAACATACTGAGGAAAGAAGACAGAGTTGAAGTCTATAAACTACAAAAGCCAAAACATATTGCTTGTACTAATCTGTTGTGCAGAATTTTTTATAATTTTTTTAGTTTCCTGACCATATTATTTTTTAAAATCTAAATATTACTTGTTAGATAACATTAAATAATTATAAATCCTTCTATAAAGGCACTCCAACCATGAATATATGATGATGCAAAAATTTCATCAAATGAGCAAAATCTTGAGATTAAAAATAAAATAGTTGATATTAAAAAAAATTGGCTCTTAAGGGAATGAGCTTTATTTAGTTGTAAAACTCCCTGATGTCACACTGCATTCATTCCCTGATGGTGCCAGATAAATGATGAGTACCTTATGTAGACCCAGATGCTAAACATAATTGTTTTTTCTTGATATTGTTCAACTTACACTTGGCTCTAGCTTTTCTAATCAAGTAGAAATAGTTATATAAATATAATTCCACAATTTTAATCATTTAATAAAATAGCCAGGTGCTGATTGTCAGATATAATGCTTGTATTCTAGTACAGCTTGAAGTGCCTGTTCTTAAATTCATTCTTTGGTTTATATTTAAAAGTTCTGCATCTCCTCTTTTGCTAATACCCCACTGGAGGGATAATTTTTAGGTATAAGATTGGACACACTTTTATGCATATGGGCAGATAATGAGAAAATTGTTCAGTCCTTTTTCAATTGTATTCAAGTCTTTGTGACCCCATTTGGGATTTTCTTGATAAAGATACTGCAGCTCTTTGTCATTTCCTTCTCCAGTTCAATTTACAGATGAGGAGACTGAGGCAAAGAGAGTTAAGTGACTTGCCTAGGTTACATAGCTAGTAAGTTTCTAAGACCAGATTTGAGCTCAGGAGGATGAGTCTTCCTGACTCTAAGTTCAGCATTCTATCTACCTAGCTGCCCTATAATGATGATGATATGTAAAAATTAAAATTAGTCTCAATAAATAGGGATTTAAGGGATTTATTAATGATCATTAGAAATCAAGGAATAAAGAGGATACAAAATAAAGACCACATGCCCATGGCTGATCAGCCAATTCAAATGCCCATCTTACCACCACCAAGCTCAGGACAGGAAGTAAAGAGGTGGGACCCTACATGTCCCCACCTAATATCCCCTGTCTATAGGAAGTATGTAATGACAGAAAATCGGTGGGCTCCCAAGAAATGTAGTACTTTAGGGTAACAGATAATAACATACATTATTTAATGTTTATTAAAGGCTTTGCCACAAACCTATAAGCTTGGTACCATAAGTATTGATATCTTCATTTTAGAGAAAGGGAAATAGACTCAGGAAGATGAAGGTGAGGTAATGTGGCAAATAAGGGGTAGAAACAGAATCTGACCCAAATTACTACAATTATCTTAATATGTTTTTATAATTTAGTGGAAAGCATGTCATAATAGTATTTTTTCCTATCAGATAAATATTTAAGTACCTATCTTGAAGACCTACTAGCCATCCTTAGGTATATGACAGTGAGAGGATCCCAGACTCTGAAATGATAGTACCTATCTCTGTATTTTCAGAATTTAGTGCTTACTGGTGTTGACTATTTGAAGTACTGTCACATAGAAAAGGCATTTGATGTGTTCTGCTTGTCCCTAAAGAATGAAAATTGTAACGAGGTAAATTTCTCCATAATATAAGACTTAACTTTGCTTCTGGAAGTAGGGGGTTCCATATTAATAGATGCATTCAACTAAAGGCTTACAAAATTACCTTTTGGGTGTTTTGTATAGATAGAGGTGTTCTGATAAAGGTTTTAATAATCAATTCTCTTAAAAGAAAAAAGAATACTTGACACTTTTAAATTTAATCAGAATCATTAACATTTTTCCCCATGACTATCTTAAGTCTAGACAGTCAAGACAACAATAAATCAAGTGCTGATTTGTAGCAATTGCTGATTTCCAAGGTGTAAATGCTCACATTGAAAACTTAACAACCAAAGAGAGCTAGTTCAAATTGGTTCCAGGGAATTCTTGGTCAGGTATGAATATGATTAGGTAGATTCCGATGACTTTCCCAGTTCTGAAATTCTTTATTATTTAGAGAGGTTGGATATCAAGGGGAAATATAAAAAGTTTGGATAAGATATTTTCCTTGAACTCCTGAATTTTATAGAGTCTAAAATGGATTCTGTTGGCCAAGTATGTTATAATAATCTATTGTTGGGGTACAGATCATTTGGTAATACAACTATCAATGTGTATATGTGTGAATTTCAAAAGTCTCCATCTTGGTATAGCACCCAAAAATTGTGCACACCCACACTACACAGGCATGTACTAGTCAATGACAAGTCAGAAATAACTAACTGCCCACCTGGGCTGTCCTAAGCCAAGCTAGAGCCAACCATTGGCACTTGTGAGGCACAGGAAGTGAGATAGGGAACAGTCTCTGGAATTCGCTCACTTCCTGTGGAGAGAGCGAGACGCCAGTTGGTGTTAGAAGCTTGGATAGGGAGGACGCCCGCAGACATCTTTCCTTTAGATCAGTCAAATGAGTTAAGGACTGATTCTTTCCACCTTGGCCCTTTGGGCAAAGAATTGGAAACTGAGGGGTTGTTCATCAACTCAAGAATGGCTACACAAATTATGGTTTATGGATGTAATAGAGTGTTATTGTACTATTAGAAATGATGAAGGTGATAGTTTCAGAAAAACTTAGGAAGATCTGTATAAATTAATGCAAAGTGAGATGAGCAGAACCAGAAAAATGTATACAATAGCAGTAACATTATAAAGACAAACTTTTGAAACACTTACAACTTTGATCACTCATGATTCAAGAAGACTTACAATGAAACATGCTACCTACCTCCTAATTGAGATGATAGACTCATAGTGTGGATTTTTACACACACACACACACACACACACACACACACACACACATACACACACACATACACGTACACACCCCTCTCCCCCCATAGTCAATAAGAGAATGTTTTACTAGATTATATACATTTGTAATAGATTTTTCCCCCCTCTCAATGTGGAGGTTAGGGGAGGAGGGACCAAGAGAAAGTAGATTTTTGTTGATTGAAAATTTTAAAAGAATTAGTGTGGTTGGGTAGCTAAGTGGCTTAGTAGATAGAGAGCCAGACTTGGATTCGAGAGGATCTAGGTTAAAATATGACCTCAGATATTTCTTACCTGTGTGACCCTAGGCAAGTCACTTAGCCCCATTTCTCTAGCCCTTACTGCTCTTCTGTCTTGGAATTGCTACTTAGTGTCTATTCTAGAACAGATGTTAAGGGATTAAAAAAAATTATTATTGTATTTGTTTTTGTACCAATAATTTTGGTTCATAGACATTCTTCTTTACCTTCTACCACTGAACTGTCTCTTGTAACAAAGAAAAATATTTAAATAAAACCAGTAGACACAGTGACCACATTTGAATATAAACCCTTTCTGCATTTAAAGCTATTCACAAAGAGGCCGCATCTTGTCTTTCTAATCCTTTACTTTGTTATCCTTTCTACTGTTCAGTGCTATTATTCCACATATATGGTGCTCCATCTCCTGTGCCAGGTTTTTTGTACTTGCTATCCTCCATGCTGGGGGTGTTCTCCCTCCTTATGCCAGCCTTTTAGGACCAGTGGTTTCTTTCTAGCCTGAGCTCAGATGCTACTTTCTGCATGACTACTTTCATGATTCTCCTTTTCTCCTCTCCCTATGGGAGTCTCTTCCTCTTCTAAGGTTGTCAGATATCTATTCTGAATGTACTTTATGTTTACCTCTTTATGTATAAATGTTCTCCCCCATCAGAATGTAGCTTCTTGAGGTGAGTTTAAATGTTTTCAAATTATTTAAATTAAATTTTTAATAAAACTTAAATTATTTAAATTTAATTTTCTGGTGTATTTCAAGTTAATTTTCAAGTGTTGCTCTGGTTCTACTGGGTCTGTTGAAAACAAAGGCCAAGAAGAAAAGCTTATTTTTATAACATTGCAGAATGTTGACTATCTACTGCCATGCTTCTTTCTTTCCTTTTAGCAGGCAGCAGGGGGGACAATGAGGAAGAAGAGGAAGAGGAAGAGGAAGGACTGGAGTCAAGTAGCCCCCTTAACCCTTATCAGATGCACCCTCCTCCTGAAGGATGCTGTACCACAGATGGTAAGGATTTTGCTAGATGACCAGGGAAAGGACTATTTTTGCCCTTAAGTTAATAGACCATAGAGCTGGAAGTGATTTTTAGAGATCTTTAGAGAACACTGGGTCTAAATCCCCACATTTTAATAATAATAAAAATATTAGGAGACATTTATGTAGTACTTTAGAGTTTGTAGAACTTGGTAGAAGAATCTAATGAACCTGAGCTAATTTGAGTTCAAAAACCCCCTATGAGGTATAGGTCTTCCAGGTGATATTTCCCCTCACTTTACAGTGACTCATAGAGACTTGCCTAGGGTTATACAGTTAGTAAATGGCAGTGACATACATATCCATGTCCTTTGACTCTTAATCAAGGGTGTGATTTTCATTCTCTGTACCACAATATGAAGAGAAGGTAGCTGAACCCTTTTGTCCTGGGCTATCATAAGATTCTGACAGCAGTGCCATGGGCATGTAGGACCTTTGGAAAAATACTCTGTAACAAAGATGTGACACATGACAGTAACACAACAGACAGAGTAGCATCATGGAAAGAATATTCTACTGCAAAAATCAGAAGACCAGAGATTGAGTCCTGCATATGCCATTTGCTGGCTTTGTGACTTTAGCTTAATTCTTACCTTTATGAACCTTAGTTTTTTTATCTGTGTAATGGGAATGCAATGAGTAATTTCTGCCCTGCCTGCCTCGTAAGCTTTTTCTGAAGATTAAATATCATTTACGTGAAATTGCTTTTTAACCAATAAGTGATAAATAAATTTGAGAGATTACTATGATTTTATTCCTCTTTTGTGTTCTTTGATGTCCTTTATATTCTTCAGCTCCCATAAGGAAGACATTCCTGTGATTCCAACATAACAGGAGATGGTTTCTTGATCTACCTGGTAAAAGAATCACAGATTAGGTCACAGTTTTGAACTTGGAAAGGACCTTAGAGGTCAAGTAGTCTGATGTCTTCATTTGATAGATGAGGAAATTGAGGATGAGAGGTTAAGTGATCTGCCAGGATCATACAGGGAAGTACATAGCTTGTTGGAGCCCAGAAACTCCGACAAAGGATCCAGTGCTTTTAATACTATAGGAAGCTAAGTGAGGGGCAGCTAGATTGCATAGTGGATAGAAGACTCATTTTCCTATTCAAATCTGACCTCAGAACTTACTAGCTGTGTGACTCTGGGCAAGTCACCTAACCTGGAGTAGCCCCATCTGTAAAATGAGCTGGAGAAGGAAATGGCAAACCACTCTGGTATCTTTGCCAAGAAAACTCCAAATGAGATCACAAAGAGTCAGACACAATTGAAACAACCAAACAACAACAAAGCAGTATTTATGTTTCTTCTAAGCAGAAGCACCTGAGCTTAGAGCCTAAACAATCATGTCTTAAAATAAAAGTTATCAGTCAGTGCTTTCTCCCCTTGTCTAGTTCTGTAGGAGAAGCTGCTCTTCTGCACTGGCCTCACCATGTCCCAGGAACTGCTTGGCCTCTTCTATGTACTGTCTCCGCTACTGAGTTATAAAGAAAGTAGTTTTTAAGCCTTTAGGCTTTCTAGATATGGTGGGTAGCTCACATTTTAAACTTTATTTCTCTTAGGGAAAACTCAGAATGAGTTCACACTCAGGAGGTCAGAAACCTAATGTATCTTTGAGGAATGGGAGCAGAGACTCTTACTACCATCACTCCCAATAGGCCAAAACAGTAAGAGGAGAGACTATTTTTGTGACTTTAACTGGCAGTAAAGAAAGGAGGGAAAAAGAAAATTAAGAAATGGAAATTTCTGATGTCAAGAGAGACAGAGGTGAAAGTAGACAAATTCCCCAGCTGGGTAGGTATCTATATATAATCAACATGCACACATTGGCCATTTTATAGGTCATGAATTATCTGTATTAGGTTAGCTTCCTAGTTTATTGTTTTTAAGCCCTATTACTGAATTGTTAGGTAGTTAGGTATAGGCCAATCCCATATCAGGAAGTAGGGGGGAGGGACCCTGGGGAGTGCAAGGCATGCTGGGGGATGTAGTTTCAGCATACATTATTTTTCTCAAAACCCACATACCCTTCTCCTGCCCTTCCCCCCTCTCCCCCATCCTTTGGAAGATCAGTCTCCCCAGTGGATCCTGCAAACATAACCAAAGATACATACAGTTTTTAAAGGGGAATATATAACAACTTGGGGAGAATAGGAAACAAAAGAGAAAAAGAACAAAACCAATTAATTAGGAGGCCCTTTGGCAAAATATACAAAATAAATGCATTCAACAAAACAAATACAGTTAATAAAATAAATGCATGTAACCTCCCCAAAGTTCAATTCAGCATATCAAAAAGTTTGCTCAGGATCTCTTGGAGCAGTGTGTGGTCTCTGCAGGCATCTTTATGGTATCTTCTGTAAGGAGTTCACTTTCTGGATTCTTGGAGGCAGCAAATTTATTACCCTAAAATTATTTTTAAAAGAACTTAAACTTTTCATCATAAGATAATAACACAATATCAAATGTGTATATGTGTATATATTTTTGTCATATGTATATATACACACAAACAGACATTTCCATTCTCCAATAGAATACATTCTGCTCTTGTCCTGGTAATTAGACTAGTTGAGTATCTTAGTAAATATAACAATAATAAAGGAGTAAAAATAAGACATATTTATATGAAACTTTATGTTTGCTTATGATTACAGAACACCTGGCATACAATAACTGTTATTATCCTTTTGAGAAACCTGTGAAGGAGTTCATGATTTTTAGATGAGGAAACTGAAACTCCCTGAGGTTAAATGAGTTGCCATCACAAAGTTTAGAGATATCATAAAGACTGATTTGACTATTGATTGCATATGTCAGGTCATTGAGAATAAGGAGTTAAGGAAAACAACAAGATTTTGAAGCTAGGTGTCTGGAAGAATGGTGGTATGTTTTATTAGTAATAGAGAAGTTCAGAGTAATGATGAATTTTGGAGGAAAGATAATGAGTTTTGTGACATCCAATTCAATTATGTCCAATAGGTAGCTTGTGGTATGAGACTAGAGTTCAAGAAAAAGAACAGAGAGTTAGGGACAGTTGGGTAGCTCAGTGGATAGAGAGCCAGACCTAGAGACAGGAGATCCTGGGTTCAAATCTGTCCTTAGACACTTCCTAGTTGTGTGCCCCTGGGCAAGTCACTTAAGCTCCATTGCTTAGCCCTTTTTGCTCTCCTGCCTTGGAACTAATACACAGTATTAATTCTAAGACAGAAGGTAAGGATGAAAAAAAGAAAAGAAAGAAAAAGACCAGAGAGATGGATATATAGATCTGGGAGTCATTTGCTGAGAGTGTCATTTGACATATTGGGTGTTACTATAGGCAAGACATATCAACTCTTTAAGTTTGTTCCTCATCTGTTAAATGGAGATAATAACATTTGCAGTACTTAATATCCATTGATTGCTGTGAGAATTAGATGAAACAATGTGTTTCAAGTGCTTTACAACTTCAAAACAATAGATATGTCTCATCTTATTATAATGATGAAAATAGTGAAACAGTATATTGAGTGATATAAAGCCCAAGATCATCCCAGAAAGGAAAATTTCAAAATAAGTACCAGATATCATAGCTTGTGGACTTGTAATTTTTTTAAAAGTGTAAATTATAGTATTAGAAATTAGTAATTTTGGTTTTAGGGTTTTATGGATAAGTACTTTTTCTATAATTCGTTTTTTATTTCTTTTGAATGTCATCTTATTTAAATGCCTATTATATTAAGAGACATTATAGCAAAGAGTATAGATTTGGAGTTAAGACAATTTCAGCTCAAATCTTGCTTCTCTTTCTACCTCTGAAATGAGCAACAGTAACTACAGATTCAGGAATGGGAACTGAGGGGCGAAGTCTCTTAAATGTGGATTCCCAGGTTAGGTGTCAGTGTTGGGATCTGAACCTAAGCATTCTTGACCTAGTCTCAGGAATCTCTGATTTCATGTCTTTAAGACTCCTCCCTCAATTATATAAGAAAGGAAAATATAAATGGATGATTTCAAAGATATCTTCTAGCTACAAATCCTTTACATCTTATGAAATAGTTCTGCTAAAGTTCTCTGATGCTCCATTGGGGTGATATGGAGATGGTGTAGAAGCAACTAGATGGTTCAGTGAATAGTGATCTAGGCCTGAAGTCAGGAAGACCCAAGTTCAAATCTAGCCTTAGGTACATACTAGCTGTGTGACCCTGGACAATCTATTTACCTCAGTTTTCTCAACTAGTTCAGGTCTTCATCACCTTATATTATGATTATTGCAATAATCTGCTGGTGAGGCTGCCTGCTTCAAGTCTTTTCCTTCTCCATTTTCCATTCAGCCAGTTGCTAAGACAAAGGTCTAATCATGTCATAGTCCAGCAGTGGGTGGGGGTAGGATGGGATGATGGGGCTCCAGGAACAAATACAAAATGCTCTTTTTGGCATTCAAAGCCATTCATGATCTAGTTCCCTCTTACCTTTTCAATTTTCTTATACCTTTCTTCCCAGCATTTACCTTTCAATTCACTGACATTAACCTCCTGGATATTCCTCAAATAAGACACTACCATCTCTTAACTCTGGGAATTTTCTCTGGCTGTCTCCTCAGCCTGAAACACTCTTTCTCCTTCTCTGATTATTGACCCCCTTGGCTTTCTTTAAGTCCCAGCTAAAATCATGCTATATATAAGAAGCCTTCCTCAACTCTTAAGTCTAATGCCTACCTTCTGTTACTCATTTCCTGTTTATCCAGTATATAATTTGCTTTGTATGTATTTGTTAACAGGTTGTCTCCTCCATTTGATTGTAAGTTTCTTTAGGGCAAGGACTATCTTTTGCCTTTTTGTATCCTCAGTGCTTAGTATAGTGACTGGCAAAGAGTAGTCACTTAACAGATGTTTATTGATTGATTAATTGCTTAATACTCAGCTCCCAAGGTTATTTTGAGGATCAAAAGAGATATTTGTAAAGGACTTAGCACAGTGCTTAGTGCATAGTAGGTACAGTATAAATGCTAGCTGTTATTACTATTGTTGTTATCTTAGTCTCAAAATTTTTGCTAGTGGAATGAACAAAAGCACTAGTCATTTTAGCCAGACAGAAGTCTCTCCAAAACCGGCCTTTATGCCAAATTCTATGTATCTTCTGAAGAGCACTCTAGGTAAATGTGAAGAGCTCAATTGCCAGAAGTGTGGCTCTCAGGTGATGAATTGTATGTATTCTAGAAACACATAATTCTCCTTGCTGAGGTCTAGAGGGGCTCTGATCTGCAACAGTGGAACACACATCCATAGCAATGAAATCATGGATGCTCTATATAAATATTAGTTTTGTCAAAATGACATTGTTTGAAGATTGTAAGATGGGCTTTTGCTTACTCAAAAAATAAGTTTAACATTATATCTGTGTGAATGCTTGGTTTATGAAAGTCACTCAGAAATGTATATTAATCACATTCCTTTTTTTTCTTTTAGGCTTTTGCCAAGCGGGAAAAGACTTGCGACTAGTATCCATTTCTAATGAGCCAATTGAAGTACCTTCAGGCTTCCTCCTTGTTGGGGCAAAGTCTCCCAATCTTCCAGACCACCTTCTTGTTTGTGCTGTTGATAAAAGATTCTTACCAGATGATAATGGGCACAATGCCCTGCTGGGTAAGTAAAATGTTTGCAAAGGCATATTTAGAGTTGCCATTTTGCGCAGATGATGGGTAGTGGCATAAAAGAGGCACAAAATAAAACTTATTTTTTCCAGAAGATTATTTCTTGTGGTTATTATCCTATACCAAGGGCTCTTAACCTTTTTTTTTTTGTCTTGGATCTCTTTGACTGTCTGATGATTCCTATGGAGCATTTCTTAGAATAAATTTTAAAAATAATTGAAAGATTATTTCCCATGTGATAAAAGGTCAAAGGATATCAACAGGCAGTTTTCAGATGAAGAAATCAAAGCTATATTTAGTCATATAAAAATGTTCTAAATCACTATTGATTAGAGAATGTGAATTAAAACAACTCTGAGGTACCACCTCTCACCTATCAGGTTGGCTAATATGCCAGAAATTGAAAATGATAAATGTTGGAGGGGATGTGGGAAAACTGAGACATTAATGCGTTGTTGGTGGAGTTGTGAACTGATCCAGTCATTCTGGAGAGCAATTTGGAACTATGCTCAAAGGGCTATAAAATTGTGCATACCCTTTGATCCAGCAATAACACTACTAGGTCTGTATCCTGTAATGGTAGAAATTTTAGGCTTCTGGGAGAGGTTATGAGCACTGTAATGGTTAAAAATGTGGCTACAGGATTTATGTAATATTGAACAATGGCCGCCAAGGAATTTACTTATGAAATTCCTAAAATGAAACACTCAAGTCAGAATGAAGTTTATGGAGGTTTAATCACAATGGGAGTAGGGAAAGGAGAGGGAGAGAAGGAGAGAAGAGAAAAGGGAAAGGGGCTACTCAACCTCTGACCAAGGCAGAGGGAGTTTTAGGCCCAAAGGGCCAAGGTGGAAAGAATCAGTCCTTAACTCACATGAGTGATCTGAAGGAAAGCTGTCTGCGGGCGTCCTCCCTGTCCAAGCTCCTAACACCAACTGGCGTCTCGCTCTCTCCACAGGAAGTGAGCGAATTCCAGAGGCTGTTCCCTACCTCACTTCCTGTGTCTCACAAATGCCAATGGTTGGCTCTAGCTTGGCTTAGGACAGCCCAGGTGGGCAGTTAGTTATTTCTGATTTGTCATTGACTAGCACATGCCTGTGTAGTGTGGGTGTGCACAATTTTTGGGTGCTAGACCAAGATGGAGACTTTTTAAAATTCACAATCCAAAAGAGATGTAAAAAAAAAAAAACCAAGGAAAATGACCCATTTGTACAAAAATATTTAGAGCAGCTCTTTTTTTATGATGATAAAGAATTGGAAATTGAGGAGATGCCAATCAGTTGGGGAATGGCTGAATAAGTTGTGGTAGATTGTGATGGAATACTATTATGTTATGAGAAATGAAGAGCAGGAGGATTTCAGAAAAACCTGGAAAAATAGTATACAGTAATAAAAATATTGTCAAATGATCAATTGTGAGTGATGCAGCTATTCTCAGCAATATAACAATCCAAGACAATTCCAAAAGACTCGTGAAAAATGATATCTACCATCAGAGAAGGAACTGATGGAATCTGAATGCAGATTGAAAGATACTATTTTTCGCTTTATTTTTTCCTGTGTTATTTTTGTTTCTGTCCAATATGCGTCTTCTGCAACATGACCAATATGGAAATATATTTTGCATGATCACATATATATATATATATGTATATATATATATATATAATCTAGATAAGATTGCTTTCTAGTTCAGGGGGTAGGGAGAGAAGGGAGGGAGAGAAAGAAATTGAACCTCACAATTTGGAAAACATGTTAAAAATGCTATTACATGTAATTGGGAAAAATACTAGAAGGAAGTGCTAAATTTCAGATAGAGATAAGAAAAAATAAAGATGTATTTTTTCTCATCTAAGTGAATAGATCACCTTAAAACTACATGGACCCTTTGGTGATTCAATAGTAAGTCACTTAGATCTCATTTAAATGTTTATTTTCTTTGCAAAAGATAACTAGGACTTAGATACTGTGATTGTGATAGAAAGGCCACTGAAATTAGGGGACAGGTTTAAGTACTGCTTTTGCTACTAGCTGTGTATCTATTGGCCAATCATTTCACCAACTCTGAACCTGTTTCCTTTCCTGTACAATTGGGATAAATACATATTTACCTCATGAACTTTGATATGAGTATGTACTTTCTAAAGCTGAAAGTCTTATTCAAATTAGTGATTTTTATAGACCCGTAGGATTGAAAGCTAAAAGGGAACTTAGTTTATGTCTAACCCCTTTATTTTACAGATGAGGAAATGAGACCCAGGTGGGTAAAGGGTCTGAGGTTATATAGTGACTTAAAAAAATTACACTTTGAATAAAATTGCACTCTGATACCTACCTCCTTAATGGCATAAAGGTAAACTTGGGTCTTCGAAGGTTGTGCCAATGGAAAAACTCTGGCAAGTCTTGCCCAGGTGCAAAGGCTTTGAATAAGGTCCTAGTGATTGATTAAATGACCAATCTAAGTTTAAAAGGGCTTATCATCAGATTAGCTGCAAGTCAGGGTAACTTTGCAGCCAAGGTGACTCTTGGAGTTTCTAGTAAATCTATTAAGAAGCATCCAGGTGGCATAGTAGATAAGAGTATTGGACTTGGAGTCAGGAAGATCTAAGTTCTAATCCTGCCTCAGATATTAATTATGTGACTCTGGGAAAGTCACTTAACCTTTTTCAGCTTAATATCCTAATCTGTAAAATGGGACTAATAATAGCATTACTTCACTGAGTTGTAAGGATAAAGTAAGGACTTTGCAAACTTTAAAGTGTTGTATAAATGCTAGCTACATTGCTGTCATTGTCATAAAATAGGGGTGACCTTGTTAAAGGAGTGGGCCCCTGCACTAACAAAGTCCCTTACCCTTGAGTATTGAAGTTCTGAAGCTATATGGAGTAGAATGGGCTTCTTTCAGGAGATGCTTACAAATACATTATTGAGTTGCAAAACGGTTACCAGCAAGAATAATGAGCCAAATTGAATGAGACAGGGTTTAATAAATATAATATAGAGTACTTATGGATTAAAAAAATCAATTTCATGAATACCAAGTGGGGAAGAACTGGTTAGAAAATAGTTTCTATGAGAAAAAAATCTTGACTTTTGTGGAGTCAGCTTGAGATGAGTCAATAAAAAGCAAAACCCCAGAATAAGGAAGGAGAGAGTTCTCTTGCCTTCTGCCCCAGCTGGGCAGAATCTCCCTGGGATACTACATTCAGCGCTGGGCACATTTTATGAAAGATCTAGGTAGTGCATTTCCAGAAGAAAGTGACCATGATGATTAGAGTCAAGTCAGCAAGCATTTAAAAAAAAAAAACACCTACTATGTAAAGATTCAGAGAAAGGCAGAAGTCAAGTCAGTCAATAAACATTTGTTAAGGGCCTGCTATGTGCCAGGTATGGTGAAAGTCCCTGCCCTAAAGGAACTCACAGTCTAATGGGGAAGACAATATGAAAATAACCATGTAGGGGCAACTTAGTAGAACAGTGGATAGAGTAGCAGGCCCTGAGTCGGGAGGGGCCTGGGTTTGAATCTTGCCTTACTAGAATTAGGGGGCATAGGGAAAGATTTTCTGTAGAAGGTGAGTTTTAGTTGGGACACTAGGAAAGCCAGGAGATAAAGATGAAGTAGGAGAGAATGTCAGGCATGGAATTCTCTCCATATCCAGTGAAAATGGGACTTACAAGATGGAGGGTCTTGTTTGAGGAAGTGTTACTGGATCAAAGAGTGTGTGGACAAGAGCAAGGTGTTAGAAGACTGGAAAGGAAGAAGAGGGGCAGACTATGAAGTGTTTTCAAAACCAAAAAGGACTTTATATTTTTGATACTGGACAAAACTGAGAGCCACAGAAGAGGGTTGGAAAATATGCTATTGAAAGATTAGTTGAAGAATAGGGATAATAAAACTTGTAGAATAGAAAATTTAGAAGGCACGTGGCAACTTTCTTCATGTTTCTAAAGGATTGTCACATAGAGGAGAAATTAATTGCTTGTTCTGTCTGGTCTCAGACTACCACTGTTACTAGTGGGTGGATATTACCAAGAGCCAGGTTTTGGCTCACTATAAGGAAAAACTTTTTAAAGAATTAGAGATATTGTTGGGTGTGATGGTAAATGTCTGTGATCCTTGCTACTGGGGAAACTGAGGCTGGTGTACATCTTGAGCTTGGAAGTTCTGAGTTGATGTAGGACTTGGCTAATTGGATGTCCACATTAAATTTGACAGCTAGTTGATGCAGTGGACACAGTGCCAGGATTGGAGTCAGGAAATCTCATTTTTGCGAGTCCAAATCTGGCCTCAGACACTTACTAGACCCTGTGCAAGTCACTTAATTCTATTAGCTTAGTTTCTCTATCTGTAAAATGAGCTAAAGAAGGAAATGGCAAACCAATGCATAGCTTTGCCAAGAAAACCTCAAATGGGGTCAGGAAGAGTTGGACATGACTGAAATTACCAAACAACAATAATGCTTCTAGTTTCCCAGGAGATAAGGGTCTCCAGGATGCCTAAGGAGGGACCTGGGTCAGAGATGGAGCAGATCAAAGATTTTTACGGAGAGCAAAAAAGATCAATACTGGAAGCAGGGCAGAGAGTGGCCACTGGACTTCTAGTAGTCTGGGTGAGACAAGGAGAGTCAGTCTCAAAAAATAAAAGTTAAAAAACAAAACACTCCCAACCCCCCAAAAAGAAATAAGTTATTTCAAAGTACAAAAGAATGCTTTGGCAGGTAGTGAGGTCCCTTTCTTTGAAGTTATTCAAGGAAAAAGACCTTCAGAGACCAATTTTTGGGATGTTACAGAGGATTTCTTATTCAGTTCCAGGTCAGACTAGCTAGGCACTTAGCTTTTCCTTCCAGCCTTTAGCTTTTTTGATGATTTTGTGATCCTTACCTTTACCAGCTCTTTCTTCACCAGTAGGTTTCTCTTGCTGATTCTCACTTCAAAAGGGGGCGTTTTTCAACTGTTAGCATTATTTATCTTTGTTTTTCAGGATATTCAATATTACTAAACTTTTGGAGAAGGACCAAAACGAAAAAACAAAATTGGGTGATGGGTTCATTTGTACCAAAGTGAGAAGAGACCTGTTATTCTAGCTTGAGAGCCCTGGGATCCAGGCAGCCAGGGTTCTAATCTGTCATGAATTAGCTTTGACTTTCAGAAAGTGACATCTATCCTTAATTTTTTCATCTATAAAATGGAGAGATTGGACTAATTTTTTTAGTTCACATTCTTATAATAATTGAGCATAATTTGCTAGATTATGCATAAAATATCTTTAAATTTGGTTTTCTTAGCAGATTGACATAGCATATTGGGGGCAAGGGAAGGGAAGCATTTCTCGCAGAACTGGAGGATCTCAGAAGTGGAATTGACCTTAGCCATCAATCCTGGTCTAACCCCTCCTTTTGATTGTTGAACTGAGATCCAGCCCTGAGAAGTGACTTGTTCAAGGTCACTTATCTGCTTTCCCATGAATTCTTTGTGCACAAAAATTTAAGTCTCCTGCTGGCTTGAGGCAATCTGTGGACTCTAAAACCAAGGAAGAAAATGAGAGCAAAGAAAAGTTTTTAGTTAACCTTGAAGTAAAAATTCTTTTTTTATGAGCAACTTGGTAAAGACATACAGATCCTAGACATTTCCCTTTTCACTGTACAAAGATGAGAAGAATAAGGATTTTGAAAAGAACTTGAGCAGGATACTAGTGACTGGCAGCTGATGTGTTTTGGGGGAGCTGGGTATGGTAGTTTGTTCAATATTTGATCTTGTGGCAATGGATGGGTCATAATACCATTGAGCATGACTATAAAGGACTTGAGCTGGTGTTAAATCAAGCAAGGATTGTTGCCTTAGAGACAGGAATCTTTCAATTCATTCAGTACCCAGCCTTGTTAACAACTTAAACTCCTTTGGCAGTTGCACAGAGGAAGTAGTATCTTTCTTAATTGCCTGCTAAACAGGCTCCTGCAATGAGTAATAAGGGACAGTTGGTAATAACCTATGCTTTTTTCTTTTAGAATAATGCTTTATGTCCCAGGCTTTCCCACTTGACAACTGTTTAGGCTTCCTGCCATTAACCCCTGTGACTCCTCAGGGGGAAGATTATCTCCCTACAACATACCAGTGACCAAAGCTGAGTGCCTTTTAGTGGCCTATAAAACCAAGGCTGGGATATATCTTAGGGAAGCAGTGAGTTTTTACTTCTCATTACGAACTGAGTTTTGTTGCAGTGACTTGACAAAGAGTCTGCTTGAACAGTTTTTTAAGAGAAAATATTGAAGAAATAAAAGCCAGGTGTGTGCTCAAGCTTTGTTCTGCTACATATCTGAAAGCAAGGCAAAGTGGGAAAAATGAAAATCTTGTTAAAAAAAATTCTTATTTGAATCTGTCATCTAAAGATGTGAGTGGTCCTTTTTACCTTTTTCGGCCTGAGTTCCTTCATCTGTAAAATAAGAGGTTGGGACTAGATGACCTTTAAGATCACTTCTAGCTCTAAATCCCATTAACTGAGAATTTTTAGATTAGAGAAAAGAGTCTCCATTCATCATCTTTGGTGGCACTGGTGGGAAAGCAGTGATTTTTACTCTGAAGGGAAAAAAGATACAGGTTTTGAAGTCCTCTGGTTATCTGACAAATAACCTTTGGGGATCTATTCTTGATATGATGAGAGTTCACTTGAAGGGAATTTTTTTAACCAGACTGGGAGCAATGATTTAATGTTCCAGAAACTCTTGGAAAATAGGGATTGTCTTATTCTTTGTATTTGTATTCTCAGGGTCTGGAACATAGTAGGCACATTAAAAATGCTTGTTGGTTGATTGATTTTAGCTTGCTAATCATCTTTTGGGCTTCTTAGGTCATCATGAGGATTATTATTTTAGCCTAGAATCCCTCATGTTTCTTATATTGCCTTTTAAAAGATTTTTTTTTAACAATTTAGATAGGGTACCAATCTGACTGCTCTCATTTTGTATTTTAATCCCATTGTCATTAGAACTCTCTGCTGATGTTCTTGGAAGAAGGTCCCCATCTTCCAATAATACCACTATTTTGTAGTGTGTAATTATGTGTCACCCAATTGTTTTATGACCACTAATATAATCCCCAATATCTTCTAGATCAGAGGTGTTAAACTCATGCCCAACAAAGACTCTGGTGGGGAAGAAACCAGATTAAAATGTAATTGGGAAATACATAACAAAATAAGTAAAAATGCAATATGATATAGATAATGTTAATTTGTGGTTTTGTAAATCAATATGCAATCTACAGGGAATGGTTTCTACTTAAGTTTGATACTCTTGCTCAGACTAATCTACCTGAAACAACAATTCTTTCTTCCAATAAATATAATCTCCAATATAAATACATTTCCAATGCATGTACCTACCATGGTAAGTATAACACTGGAACTATTTTGTACTGTGATATGGTGGTAGTCTTACTGTTTCATCTGTCCAATAAAAAGCCCAAAATCTTTTACCAAGTCTTTTAAAATTCAGTTCAATTGAACATTCACTGTTTGCATGAAAGGCTCTTGGTGCTAGGGGTATAGAGCTAAAAAATGAAACAATTACTATAAAATCGGGATTATCATGATATCTAGTATCTATTAATATCTAGTTTTGAAAATTAAATGAATTATTTGTAAAGTACTGAGTACTGTGCCTGGCACATTTTTTTGTTGTTGATCAGTTGTTTCAATTGTGTCCCACTCTTTGTGACCCATTTGAAGTTTTCTTGGCAAAGATACTAGAGGGTTTGACATTTCCTTCTCCAGCTCATTGTATAGATGAGGAAATTGAAGCCAATAGACTTAAGTGACTTGCCCAGCATCACACAGCTAGTGTTTGAGACCAGATTTGAACTCTTAAACATGAGTCTTCTAATTCCAAGTCTGGAGCATAGTATGAATTCATTAAATCATTGTTTACTTCCATCTTTCCATTCTTACAGATGTAATATCATAAGGTTAGAGCTGGAAAAGGATCATAGAAAACATGTAGTCTAATGCCCATATTTTGCAGTTGAGGAAATTAATGTCCAGAGAAATTAAAATAGGTGGTCTTGAATATGAGTCTCTTAAAGCTTGTTCCAGTGGTCTTTCCCTGTGCCATATTGCCTCTATAGCTCAGCCTGTTATCTTTGTAATTTAACATTTGTTTCCCAGTGTTTTTTTTTAAACCTTTCCTTTCTGACTTTGTAGTGATTCTTAATACAGTAGGGCAATAGCTAGGAAAAGGGGGTTAAGTAACTTGCCCAAATAGCTAGGAAACTTCTGAGGTTATATTTGAACCCAGTTCTTCCTGACTCCAGACCTGGTACTTTATCCATAGTGCCACCTAGCAGCCCATAGTTTCCTTGGTTTTTAACCCTGTCCCACTTTCTTTAGCTTAATGTATTTAAAACCAACCAACCAACCAACCACAACAACAACAACAAAACAAACAACAATAACAACAACAACAACAACTCATTTGTTTTTGTACTCTGAAATAAGTCTTTTTATATGTCTGGCAGTTTCTACTTGACAATTTGTTCACCTGATCTCCGTACATACACAGTTTAGTTTTCTGCACACAAATTTTAGGCAATATACACGTCCAAATATAGAGTTATTTCATTGGCTGCTTTGTTCGCAGCCACTCTGGATTTGGCATTTGAATTATGGAGTAGAATCTTGCCTCTGGAGCTTACTTGCTCTGTGTGCATGGGCAGCTTAAAACATATTCTCTCATCTCTTAAATGAAGATAATAAAATTTGTATTTGAGAGCTATTGCCAGTCTCAAGAACCAGAGAGGCTTGGTTGTGAGTCTTGCCTCTGCATATATTAGTTCTGTGATTCTAAGCAAGTATATTCCCTTTCTATACTTCAGGCTACTCTATAAGTTTACATATTGTCACTAGATTTACATTGATGGTGGACACTTCCTCATTTGGAACCTTTTTCCTTGAGGAAATCATATCCACCAAAGCACCTATATAAAAGGCTTGTTACTGTCTTAATGTCAATTTTTCAAGGATCTCTTTGGTATGAGTTCTTTTTCCATTTAGACAGATTGCAATTCTTCCATGATTTTGTGTTCAACCTTCAGGAATTTCTGCAACTGAAAAATTTATCACTCTGTATCCATCTAGATAGGAATAATCTTGGGCAATTGACATATAGGCAGTCATTAGGCTTGGACCCAAAGCCTTTCTTGTTTACCAGAGCCTATCAACTCTTGTACCCCATTGATGTTGTTTCTAAAGGTCCCTCATATTACCTCCATGCCACAAATGGCATCAGAGGGATACTTTAGTGGACTTCTCTTGTCTCAACTACACAAATAGATCTATGGTCTCATTGACATTAATATTTCCTCTAGTGATGCAGATTATAGCCCACCTATGCTTATACACCCTGTGACACTGTCATCCATGTTTTTCCAGAAGGCTACTGCAGGGGATACATTCAATATCTTGGGAACCTTCTTTGGTTTCTTTTGATCTTTCAAGGAAATCAGTTCTATGTGGATTCTCACTTGCACTTAACATATGACTAACCTTCCTCCTTCTTCCTCCTTGTCTTCCTCTTCCTCCTTAATTTTCCCTTCTTTCCTTCTCTACTTCCTCCTTTCTTCTTCTCACATTTCCCAGGTTGAAAGTATTCTCACCACTTGTGGTGAGAATTGCCAATTGGTTCAGGAGAGTATATCTAGGCTGCACTTTGCCCTTCTTTTAAAAAACAAAACAAAACCCTATCCTTTTGCTTTAGAATTGATACCTAGGATCAATTCCAAGGCAGAAGAACAGTAAGGGCTAGGCAGTGGGGGTTAAGTGACTTGCTGAAGGTCACACAGCTAGGAAGTGCCTGAAAAATGATGTGAACCCAGGTCTTCCTGACTACAGGCCTGGTTCTCCATCCACTGTGCTACCTCACTGCCCACACTCTTATTTTCCCTTCTTTATGCATTCTGGGATTCCTCCCTCTTGCCCCAGGCCCTACTTCTTGGGGTTCACTGAATTGGTTCTGGACTTAGCATAGATCCACATTTGTCTTTGGCCCTATCACAGCTCTGAACTCCTGAGCATCAAGCAATGTATCAGCTTCAGTCACTCCAGGTGCAAGGATTTCAGTCATGCACTATTATCCACCTATCTTCAAGTTTTTGTGTACATTCTTTGATAGCATCTTTTACATAGCTTTCCCTTGGCAGTTCCCTGTCTATAATGCATTTCACTCTTCTCACACCCTCCATATACCTTTCCACAGCCTTTTTGGTGAGTCTCAGCTTTAGTTCTTCAGAGAATGTAATTATTTGATAACTCAGGCATTTAGCAATACAAGAAGAATGTTATTTTGAAGCAGATGAACCTTTATTTCAGGGAGAAAAGCTTGGGGCTTATTAAATAACTTTGCCATTTCCTAAAGGCAATTTAACTTGTTCAGCTTCAATTCTGCATTCAATTTGTTGTTCATTTACAATGTTGATATTAATGAATAAACTCTATATTCTCTCTCCCCCCAAACCAACTGCTTATCTTACTCTGCATGATAGGCATTCCTTATCCATTTTATTTTTTCAGGATGGTAATTCTGGGTCCAATTCATTGTTCACTTGAAGTGTTCATATTAATGAATGAACTCTGTGGTTTTTTCCCTAACCAATTCCTTATCCTAATCTGGATAGTAGGCCTTTCTTACCTATTTTATTTTTTTCAGTATGGTAAGATTGTCCAGGAGTAGCTAGGTGAGATACAGCTCAGGGATTGGAATCAGGAAGATTCATCTTCATTATTTCAAATCCAGACTCAGGCACTTACTAGCTGTGTGATCTTTGTCAGGTCACCTAACACTATTTGTTTCAGTTCTTCATCAGTAAAATTAGTTGGAAAAGGAAATGGAAAAACCCTCCAGTATCTTTGCTAAGAAAACCCCAAATGGAGTCATAAAGAATTGGACACAACTGAAGTGACTGAACAAAAAAGATCAGTCCAACTCTTTAGACACATTATGCATCTCATTTAGGTTCTAAAATATTCTAGGGCTTTATTTCATCAGCATAATGTCACCTAGCACTGGGTAGCAAATATCTATAATTAATACTACCAGGAATGTGATGATAGTGAGAGCTAGTGGCAACACTAAATTAGGCATTGGACCCTTGGAAGTGGGAGACTTGATTGCCTAAGGAGGGATGAAGCAGCAAGTCAGTTGTGCAGTGGTAAGGATGTGATTTGTTTGTAAAAAAAACTCTGCCTTTTCCCCTTTTCATACTTTCCATCAAGGATGCTACATGTATGCTTGTTTTTGTGTATATTATGCTTATAGAGATGGGAAAGTAGGTATATAGTTTGGTAGCTATGTTTCTATTGCTTTAAAAATAATTAAGTTGCAATTTTCCCCATGCCTTCTTCTAGTGCCTCAAGAATGAGTCTCTGACATCCTTACATTTGTGTCATTTCTGGGACAAAATCTCCTCCATTTACATTTGACCTCATATATGAGTATGTATGTGTATGTATGTGTATATGTATATGTATATTTCATTTTAGCTTTTTTCACTGCTTTTTAAAACTTTCTCTGGTAAATTGGGTACTGTAATACAAGTTCAAATGTAGCAGCTCCATTTAACTTGGTAAGAGGATGAAAAAAGCAATTTATTAAAAAAATCTTAGCAGACATTTTCCATATCTCTTCTGTTGTTTTCTTCTTGTTTTACTCTTTAATGTCCTTTAGATGACTTTGCCTAGTTGAGTCTCTTGATAGTCTTTGTTTACATTGATTTTCCCCTCCATTTCTTGCTGTTTTATGAAGCAGTATTAGGATATTGCTCATAATCTTCCACTGTCTTTCTCTGTGAGATTTTATGGATATGCTTATGTTCCCAAGCACAATTGACTTTGGTTTCCATATTTCTCCACTGTGTAAGTCAATGGAGTATGTACTAACATGGTTTTTAGGCTTTTAAAAATTTCATTATGATAGTTGATTCATATCAGTTTAATTACTATATTAAATTGTTATCAAGAATGTTGACATTCCTTATTCCATATATTTCCCATTTCCTATGTGTCTATTTTATTTTTTAAAAATAGGTCAGGTTAAATTTGTTGTAATTGGATGCCATTATTTTTCTCAATTTTATTTTAATTTTGTACTAGTTTTGATCTTTATTCTGTCATGTTAGTGATTTGACTGTGCAAAGGCAACTGATGCCTGCAAATGACTCCCACATCAATAATGGGTCTTTTTCTTTCTCTTAAAATCTAATTAATGACATTTGTTGGGATGTTTTTCATTTGTTCATCATATCTGGAGCTTCCTGGTTGTTTTTATTAAAGAGGAAGTATCTTATTGTATAGATGTAGAGCTTCAGTGTAGTCTATGAGACTTTACTTATTTCTTCCTGATAATTCACTTTTTCCTACATAGTTTTGCCTGTGTCATCATACCCATGCATTGAAAACAAAAAGAGTGCCAAAGTATATGTTTACTTAATTTCTTTGTATTAATTTCTCAACTTCTTCACCTGGTGCAATGGATGTGGTCATAGTCCTTGCAATTATTTTCATGGTGGCCTTTTTGCAGATATTTGTCATGAGTATTACAGTATGAAATGAACTGATAAATCAAGAAATTATGTTTCTTGTTGCTTTGGGATGCATTATATTTCCTTCTCTACCAGTTCCCTCTCTAAAGAGAATCTGTGAGCCATCCATCAATTTAGCTGCAATTTCCTTCCATTTTCTTGTTTTGGTTATCCTGAAATTGTCAAAATTGAAACAATTCAGGGCAGCTAGGTGGCATAGCAGATAGAACACCAGGCCTGGAGTCAGGAGGACCTGGTTCAAATCTGGTCTCAGTAATTTCTTAACTATGTGATCCTGGACAAGTTACTTAAATCCATTTAAGTCCTTGCCCTTTTTGTCTTAGAGTGCTTACTAGACCAAAAAGTGAGAAGTAAAGAAAAAAAAAGATATAATTCATTTATTTGAAGGGTATTTCTTTTTGTTGGTCATTAGCCGATGATTTCACACTTAGGGTTCCAACAGCTAACCTAGTTTTTATATTGTTTAAAAGCTATATGATTCTTCATACTGTCACTCCCCTTCTAACATTTTTTTTTAAAATTGTGTCACCATCACTGCAGAAGTAGAAGGGGGCTCTATACAAGTGAGAATCATTTTGTGTTTTTCTTTATTTCATGAGTTTCAGTAGTTAAAATGATCAGTCAGCACATGATAATTTTATGTAATCATTCAGTTTCCAAATATTTATTAAGTACCTACTATGTGCCACTAGGGGATAGAAATGCAAGGATGAACAAACCCTGCTGACAATGAGATTACAATTCAATGAACAACTCATATTTAGCAAAACAAGTTGAAAGAAGACAGTCTATTGCTGAGGCCATACTTAAAGACTTTCCAGGGTGGTAAAAGCTGTAGCTTTTTGGCACCTGTTGTCACCTTTACACCATAATGAGACTTTTGAACAGGATTTAAAGTAGTGGTAGTATCTGTTAATTTATATATTTATTTGATATAATTCTTATAATTACCATTTAGACTTATTGATCACAAAAATTAGCAATTTGAATTTCTTTCTTTTTTTTTTAATTCTTACCTTCCATGTTGGAATTGATAACTGTGTATTTGTTCCAAGGCAGAAAAATGATAAGGGCTAGTCAGTGGGGGTTGAGTGACTTGCCCAGGTTCACACAGCTAGGAAGTGTCTGAGGTCATACTTGAACCCAGGACCTCCCATCTTTAGCCCTGGTTCTCAATTCACTGAGCTACCTAGCTGCCCCCAGCAACTTGACTTTCATCTTCATCTGAATCTATGGCAAGAATTTATGATTCTTGCCTTCATGAAACTTAGAATAATGAAAACTGACCTTTTTAAAAAATGCTCACAGGGTTAAGGCCACAGTTTTCATCTTCATTTGGCCCTCAAAGATTCGTACACTTAGAATTGTTAGAAAACTCTCTGATATTATTTATCCCAATATCATATTTTTCAGAGAAGGAAGCTAAGATCTAAAGGAGTGAAGTGATTCTCATAAGGTGACACACTTATTAAATAAATATAATCAGGATTGAATCTAGGTCCTTTGACACAAGCTTTTTTTTCTTTCTATTATACCAAGTTGCAAGTTAATTTCCATAGAGAAATAAAATACTTTTGGATGGTTCCAAGAGTAATGGTAGCCATTCCTCTCACTAACAAATTACTTATTGCATTTGGAGAGAATGGGGATGGCACAAGACAACTGATCCATTCTCCTTGAACAGCAAATCAGAGTATCTACTTATTTGATAATAGGACAAAAAGATGGAGCAACCATACTATTCTTAGCCAGCCATTCAGTCTGCCATAGAGTGATGCACAGGGGACAAGAGAGCAATGCCAATAGGCTGGTTTATGGTCACTTGTATAGAGAGCTCTCAGTCAAATATTAGCTAAATGGAGTGAAAGAAGGAAGAAAGCCAAAAGTGCCAGCTACTGAATTGAGAGAAGTGCCTTATATTTTTTATACTTCCCTGAGATTCAAGGTTGGGAGAAACCTGACTTCCTATTCACACGAAAGAGCCAGTAATAAACTGAGGCTATTCTTTCCAAACAAGGAGGGCAGCCAGACAGCTACAAACAGCCATTTCCACAGCAGTAGAAGCATATAGACCACCCAGGAAGTGACAAAGAAACTACTTCAGAAGGCAGCCATTTAAAATACGATTATGGAGCTGAAAGAGACTTTAAGACACAGAATACCAGAGCTGAAGGGGATCTGACATACCATCAAGTACAACCTTTTCATTTTACAGGCGAGGCAAGTGTATCTAAGAGAGATTAAGTGACTTGTTGAAGGTTGAGCAGCCAAGAGTCAGAACCAGACCTGGAATTCCAGACAAGAATATTTTCCACTCTGCCATGCTAATGCTGAAGAGAATGAAAAATAGGCAATACAGAAATAGACCAATGCTACTTTCAAACCAAAACTCAAGCAAGAATTAAATAAAATATAAAGTAGTAAATTCTCCTTGTAAAAATTACTAAAATATAGGACAATTACTAGATACAAGCCAGGCAGATGTTGTGGTATAGAAGAGATTTTCTTTAATGGAAGAGAATCTTTTTTTAAATCTATGAATCTTTAAAAAAAAACTTATTTAGTTAATTTAGAATATTTTTCCATGGTTACATGATTCATGTTCTTTCCCTTCCCACCCTTCCCCATTCTCCCCCCTCCCTGAGCCAATGAGCAATTCCACTGGGTTTTACATGTATCATGGTTCAAAACCCATTTCTATATTATTACTATTTAAAATAGTAATCATTTAAAGGCAACATCCCCAATCATATCCCCACTAAACCATGCGATTAGTCATAGTTTTTCCTTTTGTGTTTCTACTAGTGGAAGAGAATCTTAACAGGATTCTCTTTTGAAGAAATATTCATGCTGTTCTTGTATTGCTGGCATCATTTGGAACAGGCACCCAAGAGCCTCATGGGATAGTGTTCCTACTGAAGGATTTGTACTTTCCAAGATTTTAGGATGAGATAGGAAAGGTAGAGAAAAGTGTCTTAAAAATAACAGTGGTGGTGATAATAAATACTCAATAATTTTGAGCTGTGATTTTCTTCTGGAGAGATCAGAATAAGTCACCTCTACTATCTCTATCTTTCAGTCCCTAAGTTACTGTCCTAACTGAAAAGTTAGCACTCTAATCAACTGTTTTGTAGAGCAATCTGTAATTATGACGAAAGAGTTTCAAAACTGTGTATGCCTTTTGACCCAGCAATGCCACTCTTAAGTTTATTTCCTAAGGTAATCAGGGAAAAAATAAAATAATCTATATGTTCCAAAATATTTATAGTAGTTCTCTTTGTGTGGCAAAGAATTGGAAACTTAGGGGATATCCATCAAATGGAGAATGGCTCAATAAGCTGTGGCACATAATTGTGATGGAAGACTAGTATACTGTCAGAAATGATGAGCAGGTTAATTAAAAAAAACATGGAAAGGCTTACATGAAATTATGAAGTGAAATGAGCAGAACCAAGTTAACATTATATACAGCAATGAAAATATTATTTGGTGAATGACTTGTATATGTCTGCCTCCAAAAAAAGAACCAATAAATAGATAGAAGCAAGACATATATATATCTTTTTTTTTTGTGATATGATGCTCTCTTTAATGACGTGAGGGGAAGGAAGGGAGGAGATACCTGGGAATTTTAATGTAACAAATAAATATTTAAAAAATATTTAGGGGGCAGCTACGTGGATCCATGGATTGAGAACCAGGCTTAGAGAGATAGGAGGTCTTGGATTCAAATGTGGCTCCCGATGCTTCCTGGGTGTGTGACTTAGCAAGTTACTTAGCTCCCATTGCCTAGCCCTTACCACTTTTGCCTTGCAACCAATATACAACATTGATTCTAAGGTAGAAGGCAAGGTTTAAAGAAAAAGTTAGCCCTCTGGATACATATGAGAGGCAGTGTGTGAGAATGAATACAGTCCTGGCCTTGAAATGAGGAAGATCTGCAGCCCCAAATCATCCCTTGATACCAGTTAGCAGTATACTCAATTTTCTTCTCTTAAATGGAATAATTCCTATACTACCTACTCTTATTATTATTGTGAGACTTAAATAATACATGAAAAGCTTTAAGATGTAAGGCAAACCCTAAAGCATTATATAAATGTCATCATCATCATTAGCTTCATGATTCAGGGATTTTGCCTTAGTTAAACTTTTCTCCAATTTCCAAAACAGTACTTTGGACATAGTAAGTATCTAATATGTGTTTGTAAAGTTGAATTAAATGTAATGTTTTCAGGTCATTTGTAGAATTAGAATGTGAAGGGATCTTGGAGGCCATCTAATTCCTTTATTTTACAGATGAGGAAAATAAGACACAAGGAGGTTGATTTACTCAGGATCATGCAGGTAGTGTCAGAGGTAGGATTTAAACCCCAGTCCTCGGACTTTCAGAGCCAGTGCTCTCTTATCTCTGTGGAAATGCCTTGAGGACTAAGGTTATGCTTACTAATTATAAACACCAGGAATTCTGTTAACAAATAAAATAATTTATTTGAGAAGTTAGAGTGAATTCATTTTTAAATTAGGTTTTTAAGACTTGGATGCTTATAACCACTTGGCAGATTTTTCATCAACTCCTGTGGCAGATTTATAAACAAACTGGTGGTGTTAGCAGTTTTACCTCCTGTTTGCAATCTCTTTAGTGTTGCTTTCTCCAGAAGGACAGCTTTTCCTGGCCCAAAAGCCCTTATTGGAGAAGATTGATTGTTCAATGGCCTTTTCCTAATCCCTCCCTAAATATTTACAGTGCAGAGGAGACAAGTAGTTTCCCTCCTGTGGTGGGTTTCCACTATCAACTTCTGATCTACAAAGAGAGTTCCTTAATGGTCGGCATTTCCCCTCCCCCATTGTTGTTTTATGGCTCTATGTTGGATGGTGAACTCTTTTAAAACAGAATTTTACTCTTGACAGCCCCATCTTCTCTAAGGGCAGGGCTGGGTGGTGAATTTGCTGTTGGCAGATGTGATTTTCAGCTGTAGTCCATGCAGATGATTGGTAGCACCCTTGGCCTTGCTGTTCTGTGCCATATTCTTGGATCTTTTGAACACTTAAGTTCACATTCAAATTCAACCAGCTCTGGAGGAGGCTTCTCAGATGTTATCATGGATTACACTGTATTATTGTGAATATTCATTTAGGAGAGTATTGAATAAATAGGTATATTTACTCTTCAGCATAGTGTGGTAGAAAACATATTAGACTTTGAATCCAAAGACCTGATTTTCATCCTAGACTGAGTGCTTGCTGGGCAAGTTACTTCCTTTCCCTAAGATACAGCTTCATTTCTAAAATGTAGATTTTTATACTTATATGTCTTGTCTCACAAATGTTTTATAACTCTAAAAGAGTTGCTATCATAATTCTGGTACTGCTTTCTTCCTAGGGTGATTTTCAGGGTAACTATTTTATGAACATTAAAGTATTATATAAATGTTGAACTTCTGTTATTGCTATTGAAAATAATATCAAATTTCTTTGTATAATAATGCCATATTCATATAATTCTTTGAGATTTGCAAAGTGACCCATATGTTGTCTTATTTGCTATGATCTTCACAATAACTCGGTGATACTATTTCCCCTTTATGAGTCCCATTTTACAGATGAGGAAACTGAGACTGAGAAGGGTTAAATGACTTGCCCAGGGTTGTCCAGTTAGTGTGTGGCTGAAGCAGGATTTGAACTTGTGTCTTCCAGATTCCAGGTCATATGCTTTGGTAGATATTATTTGAATTCTTGCAATAATACAATAGTTGGAATAAAAATGAAATTCTTTACTTTGCATTCCAATGAGATTTCCTGCAAATAGATCTGACTTTATTCTTTTTTTTCCTGATAACTGAATATTAGTGCCCAGAAAGTAGGGTCTTGGAAGTTCCACTCATCCTGTATATCATTGTTTCATGAATATGTAAATATTTTAAACTTATGAACTGGGACCTTTGAACAATTTTAAAGAGAGAGCATCAGGAGAATTTAAGAATTACTTAAGGGAAAATTCATTTAAGCTTTCCTTAGGTTTTTAGTAATGGTGACTTTTTTGTTTCTTCATCTTTTTTGTATATAAATGAAATGAAGATTTCTTCTTTGTGTACAAATGGTTATTTTTATAAATAGCAGATAGACTGGCCTCTGAGATACCCAGATTAAAAGTAGAGCTTATGTAGAAAGCTATGTTGTCCTTCTCTCCCAAGTCATAATGACCTTTACAAACTTTTCTTGCAAAGAATGCAATAAAACAGTTTACTTTCTGTGTTGTTTCGTTGCAGTGTCCCTTCGGCACAAAGGATATTGTGCCCATAAAAACTAGACAGACCACAGGATGAGGCAAGGTTTTGAGGAAGGTCTTGTTTAGGTCCAGGGAATTTAAACAAGGAGACAGAGCAGACCAAAGAGCTAAATGATAAAATTGGATTTGGAATGTTTTTGTGAATAGATCAAAGGCTATTAAGGCCAGGATAGAATTTAGACCATGGAATGCTGGAACTGGTATTGAACTGAGAACATAGGTCCTGGGCTGGGATCTTGGACATTATCTAGTCTAGGAGTTCTTAACTTTGTTCATGTCATGGATCCCATTGGAAATTAAAAAAACCTATGCCATTCTTCTCCGAAAAAATTTTTTCAATGCATAAAATAAAATCGATAGCATTATATTAGACACCGATTCATTGAAATATAGTTAAGAAAAAAAATTAAAAACATGGGTTTACTGATCCCAGATTAAGAATCCCTGACCTAGATCATTTTTAGTGGATTATGCCATATTTAATTTTATTTTTTCTGCCTGACTGTGTTTATCAGATATAAAGAGATTCCCTCCCTTTTTTGTGCTGTCCTATATCATTTTGTTTTTTAATCCCTGAAATTCTATAAGGTTCATTTGAATTTGGAAATTGTGTCTCTCCAACACAAACTAGAAATGGAAATGTGACCATGGCAGATTATTTCATTATTTTAAATAGTGTAGTTAGTTGCATGTTATAAATTCAGGCTCCTAAGCTGGATTCCTTCTTTCTTCCTTAACTCAAACTAACTTACATTTTTGAAGATGAGTGTAAAAATTCTATTTTTATTTTGCCAAGTTTGCTTTATCTCTGAGCCCTTTTCTAAAATCAAACTTATTTTCTCCTACAGAAGATGTGCTTGTTTCCAGTTCCATTATCAATATTGGTTAATGGCATTTAGAGACAGGACCTTAGAGAGTCATCTTGTTTAATCCTTCTGTTTTATAGATGAGTAAACTGAAGGTGAGGTGATCCTCAAGTGAAATGAATTGCCCAATGTAAACTAGGTTGTAAGTAGTGAATTTAGGATTCAAACCTGGGTCTATTTTTTATTTTTTGTATTGTCATATTCATATTGCTTTTATTATCTCACTTGCTTTTTGAATTTTTAAAAAAATTATCCAGCATTTTTCTCTCCTTTAGATCTCCAACCCCACTGAGAAAGAAAAAAGTAATGGAAAAGCTTTCTAAAAAATTTCCCTAGTTAAGCAAAACAGACTCCCAATTTGACCATGTATCTTGAGTCTTCCTCTGAAGAAGAGACTAGCATGTTTCATCATCTTCTGGCATCATAGTTGGTCATTGCATTGATCAGAGTTGTAAAATCTTTCAGTTTTGTCATCATGCTGTAGTTATTGTAGAAATTGTTCTGGTTCTGATTACTTAACTGTATCAATTCATTCAACTCTTCACATGTTTCTCTGAAAACATACCTTTTGTTTATTCTTATGGTGTGATAATATTTAATTTTCAGCTTGATCCTGATTGTCATGAATAATTAATCCTGGGAATTGGTTATATTATTTAAATTTGCTCTGCATATTTCCACTAGGCCTGACAAAATGATCATATTTTACATAATTGTAACTTATAGTAGAATTTGAATACATGGGATCACTTAATGAGATTCATATGTCATAATTTGTTCAGCCATTCTGCAACTGACAGGAATCCCATTAGTTTCTAGTTCTTTGTCACTACAAAACATGATAATATCAATTTTTTTTTGTACATATAGATCCTTCTTTCTTTGCTTTCTTTTTTTGGGTGTTTTATTATATATTCTTTCCAATCACATAAAGAAAAATTTTTTAATATTTGTTTTCTGACATTTTGCAATCCCAATTTTCTCCCTCCTGGAGTTGGTAAGTAATATGATATGTTTTACACATGGTATTATTTAATACATTTCCCATATCCCTCATGTGAAAGAAGACACATAATATACATTCAAGGAAAAAACTCATAAAGGAAATAAAATGAAAAGTGGTATCCTTTGATCTGCATTCTGACTCCCACCAATTCTTTCTATGGCAGTAGATACGCTTTTTCATAAGGAATCTCTTGAGGTTTTCTTAGATCTTTGCACTGCTGATAAATAGTTAAAGTTATTCATAGTTGATCATTGTGCAATATTGACATTACTGTGTACAATGTTACCCTGGTTCTGCTTATCTTTGCTTTCTTTTTGAAGTTTTCTTTTTTGTTGTTGTTATTTCCTTTTGACTTAAAAACTAGTGTTCTTTCCACTACCATTGACAACTTTGATGTATATACAGGTAACTTAAAAAGGCATGAGGATGGAGTAATGCTTTCTTACCCTGATCTCAGGGTTATTGTGAGAATCAATGGGATCAAATCAGGTAAAGTAGAGTAGATATTTAAAAAAAATACTTGGATGAATCATAAATCTGAAAAATTTTTTCATAAAATGGAAGTCCACAGTGAATTTCCATCACTTCTAATCAACAGTATGGTAGACTAATGGAGTTTGGGAATGTCTAATGGTAGCCTAATGGAGTTTGGAATACTAAATAATGAATTATTTAGTATATGAAAGGTACTTTGAGGGGGAAAAAATCATCTTGAATATAGGTTTGCAGTTGGATAACCAAATTCATGGCTCTTCATGTTGTATTTCCCTTCCCAGGTTTCTCCGGGAATTGTGTTGGCTGTGGAAAGAAAGGATTCTGTTACTTCACTGAATTTTCCAATCACATAAATCTTAAATTGACCACCCAGCCGAAGAAACAGAAACACTTAAAGTATTATCTGGTTCGGAATGCACATGGAACTCTCATGAAAGGCCCTTTAATCTGCTGGAGGGGCTCAGGTTAGTTAGCCCAGTTGGCTTGGCAGGATTTTGCCTTTCACTAACTTTGAGGGGGGTCTGAGTTAATGGTGAAAGAGTCTACTTAAGTAAACAAAGAAACCCCAGGTCCTGAGAATGGCATTTATAGGTGGTTTACATTTTTAGATACTAGGTCAATTTGATGATAATTGCTTCTTCTTCAAGATTACTACTTTGCAATAGGTGAATCTAATCAGGTTTAAAATTATAATTGAAGTGATGTTAGAGATCATCTAGTCCAACTTCTTCATTTTGTAGATGAGGAACCTCAGAGATTATGGGACTTTCTTAAAAATCACACAGGAGTCAAAGGACCAGGATTATAACTCAGGTCTAATTCCAAATTAAGAGCTCTTTTTCACTTTGGGAGGCAAACAAGCATTTGTCAAATGCCTATGTGCACTAGGCACTGTGCTAAATGGTTTGCAAAAATTACCTCATTTGATCTTCTAAACAACTCAACGAAGTGGGTACTATTGTTTTACAGTTGAGGAAACTGAGACAGATGGACATTAAGTGACTTGGCCCGGGCCGCATAACAAACAAATGTATGAGGCTGGATTTAAACTTGTCTTCCTGACCTCACATCCAGCACTGTATATGCTGTAACATCTAGCTGCCTCATGGGTCTGTCTATCAACAGATTTCATTTTAATATATTTTGTTATTTGTCTCTCCAGGAAGATGTGAGTGAGATCCTCTTTTTAAAAATTTCTTGAAATTCTAAAATAGCATTTGGAACGTGAAATAGTCCCTTTCATTTATTTGAGTAGTTATAAAAGTTCATGAATGTGTCCATTTTTAAGAATTTGAGGGTGAGAACAAGATGAGAGCAAAAATGGCAAAGAGAAATAATAAAATTTTCTGTAAGTATCCTCTGATAATGTGATTGTTTCATTCTAAGATGTTTCCTTATTACATGGATTAAGCTAGGACAAAGATCAAATAATGACCCCACAAACATAATGTGTCCTGTAGTGATACTTCCAAAGGTAGCCTCCTCTTCTTTGTTTGGGAAACTATAGTCTGAAATTATCCTTCCTATGAAACCCTCATTTTCTGGCTAGAAAATTAGCGGATAACATTCACAAACATTGGCACTGCAAGAAAGGCACTTCTCAAGAATTTTCTTTTAAGATGGGGTTCAGGAACTCAAATTACCTAGGAAGTCTCTTCTCAGACTATTGTAGGCTTTTCTATGTTTGCTTTTGCCTTTCCAAAGTCTACTTTGGAAATGACTCCTAGAAGTGAGGGGAATTGTAACTCCCACCATCTGCCACACACTTAAGTTTTCCCAGAATCAAGGGGAAAGGAAAAGGGGAAAACATTGTCAGCTTCCTCTTATAGGTCATTATAAAGGTTTGACTTCTTCCACAAGAGTCCATTCACCCAAGAGTTTGAACTAGAAGGTAGACCTAATTATGGAAACTCTGGTATGAAGTATTTCATTGGACTGACTAGAACCAAACTATTTTCTTATCCTCATTCATTTCATTCAAAATCAACTTCTAGTTGACAAAGTACTGAGATATTAGCTGAAAAAGAAGTTTAAGGACTATGGGTTGATTGCCTTTTTTATGATTCACTTTTTTTGAACAAACAGTCCTGTAGATTTTCTGGTTTTGTTTATGTAAAATCTTTCAATTTTATGTTATCATAATTATCCATTTTACTTCTCATAAACTTTCTTTCTCTTGTTTGGTCATGACATCTTCCTCTATCTATATCTGACAGATAATTTCTATGCTCGCTAATTTGCTCAGGATGTCACCCTACACATCCTAATCATGTAGCAATTTCAAGCTTATCTTTGTATACATTGTGAGATGTTGGTTTATACCTAGTTTCTGCCAGACTACTTTCTAGTTTTCCCACTAATTCTTGTTGAATAGTAAATTCTTGCACCAATGTCTGGGATTCTGAGTTTATCAAACCCTAAATTACTGTGCTCATTTGCTTCTGTAAATTATTTTACCTAATCAGTTCCAATGGTTAACCTCTCTTTACCCAGTACCAAGAACTTCTTTAACCTCTTATCTTTTGTCTTAGTATCAGTTCTAAAACAGAAGAGTGTCAAGGGCTACACAGTTGAAGTTAAGTGACTTGTGCAGGGTCACACAGCTAAAAAGGTCAAACAGTAAATATTTAAAGCTAGATTTGAACCAAGATCTTCCTGATTCCAAACCTGGCACTCTATCCACTGTGCTCCCTGGCTGTCCCTATCAAGTTGTTTCTGATGATTATAGCTTTGTAGTATAATTTGAGATCTGCTATTGCTATGCCCCCATGTATATTACCCACCTTTTAAAAAAAATTGATGCCAAAGAGTCCTACAGAATGTAGTGGTCATGGGCTTGATCGAAGAGAGTCAGTCAGGCGAAATGAGAGAAATTACTATTCTTAGTTCTTGTGAAAATAATCACATATAATTTCATTTTCCTGGGCTTTTTGAGGGCTAGAAACTTGTTTATCTTAAAAAAAAAATACATTTCCAGTGCTTAAAACAGTAGTTGGCATGTGGTAAGCACTTAGATGCTTCTTGGCTGGCTTAAGGGCAGAATTGAAGGGTAATGAAGGGTAGTTTCCCATGATCCCTTAACCCTTTCTCCCAAATACCTAGTTCCCTTATCATTTGCCATCCTTCACAGTGAGAGTGTGCTCTTTACTTTCTTTAGAGAAGGTCAAAGGGTGAAGTTTGTTATTGTTATTGGTTGGGAGATATCTGACATGGCTATGTGCAAGAGGTGGGAATGAAGTTAGTCTGTAAAGAATGGGTAGAAAGTCAATAAATGAAGAGCCTGGGAGGGAAGACATTGTATGCATAATGAATTAAGTGAGCAGAGACATGAAGGTGAGAAGGTAGGCACTCTTTTTTCTCCATTTCCTGCTTTTCTCCCCTTACTCTGGGCAATTGACAACTTGGCTATTGGAACCAATACCATCACACTAGCATTTTCTCTAGCAAATGACATTGATTGATTGCTTGGTCTCATGTGGATGAGACCAGACCAGACCAACTTTCACCTTCACCAGAAGATAATGTAGTCATTGCCATTTTACTTTCTTTCAGTAGAGCTTCGAAGCAGGCAGACCTCCTCAAGCACTTGTTCCAGTTCACTGTTCCAAGCTCCAGAGAGTTCAGTCCCCCCAGCTGCCTTCACAAGTGAGCAAGTTCTAGTAGCAAATCCAAATGTTCTGATGGGAAATCAATTGACAGGTGAGTAGTTTTAGAGAATCATTTGTTGTTCAGACATTTTTTTAGTTGTGTCCTACTCCTTGTGATCCCATTTGGGGTTTTCTTGGCAGAAGATACTGGAGTCATTTGCTATTTCTTTCTCTAGATCATTTTACAGAAAAGGAAACTGAGGCCAGTAGGATGAAGTAGCTTACCCAGGGTCACTTTGAACTCAGATCTTTCTGACTCCAGACCTAAGTGCTCTTTTCTACTATGCCACCTAGCTGCCCATTGTGTAGAAGGTATTTGTGATTTCAATCCTGTGATTGAATCCAAGGCTGGAGTGATTTTAAGTAATATCTTTGACATGATAGCTTTCAGGGTTATAGTTTGTCTCCTCTGAATGCATCTTGGGATATTCTGTGAGCTCCTGCATTTTAGTATAAACATCATTTGGTAGCATATGGCCTTAGATCTGAGTCCAAACTACTCCTTTGACCATAGGGTGACATGGAGTTACCCAGAGGTAACTACCTATTCTCAATTTAAGCTCTGAAGAGTTTTGGAAATGTCTAGACTCTGGGATCATTCAGTAAATCTGAATAAACTCAAACCCTACTGGTAGCTCCTTGATCCTCTCTCTATGTTGGGGTATCCTCAGATAATGTGGCTAGGTTAGGGCTAGAGTAAATCAGATAGCTGCAACCATCAGCAGTCCCTTGCAGAGTCCTCTCCTAGTTCCAATCTGTGTTCTCAATGGGCAGTTCTAGGGGGCCAACCTGGAGTTGTGAGGCACAAACTCTGGGGATTCCCACAGCGGAGCTTTGCATGACCTTCAGACATGAAGATTGACCCAATTTGTATTCCTTGAAGCACATGCAAGAATTTGTACACATCCTCTCTGAGGAGACAAAATAACAATTTGTGTACCCTGACCTCAGGGTGGGTTTATTTGATGAACATATTGTACAGTAAAATGAGGAAGATGATTTTAGATCCAAGAATAACTTTTCTTTGTTTTCAGGCACCACATCTGATTATCCTCTTCAGATGTCAGCAATGAGCCCAGCTGTTTTCAATGGGAAAGATTCACCGAAACATCAACAGTTAGTGAAAAACAATTTGTCAGTTCCAACAAGACCCTCCGTACTAGGTAGCTTCACATTTCTGTGTCCACCCACTACAGATTTTATTTAGATCCCAGCCTATGGGGTTAGATGTATTTATTGCTTTCTTTTTATTTGGAGCAGTACCCAACCTTAGAAACCGATAGTGGTGGGACTGATAAATGTTCCTTTGATAAAGGATGTTATGGTTTGGATGGTAACAAGCCCAGAGGTATTTACTGAGTGTGATAGGCTATTAGGCAAAGGCAGTATGGTGTGGTGGTTGGAGCATTAGAGTGGGGTGTATAGGATCATAGCTCTTGAGTTGGACAAGTTCTCAGTGTTCATCCAGCTCAAACACCTCATTTTACAGATGAAGAAACAGAGTGCCTTGCCCCAGGCCATTCCTGTAGTATCAGAGGTGAGATTTGTACCAGGGACCTCTGACTCTAGAGCAGTGTACTTTTCACTAGCCATTTCACTGGAAAATTTGGTGAAGCCACTTCTCTCTGTGACTCATTTTCCTCAGATGCAACATGATATATTGGTTAGAGGACCTCTTTTGGGGTCAGGAAGACCTGGGATGGAGTCCTGCCTCTAACACATGGAAGGGCCAAGTTATTTAACCTTTCACTGATGCAGACAACTCTTGAAGACTATAGGTTACAGTTGAGTTGGGTTTCTAGTCTCCCTCTGGGGAAGGAGCTTTCCCAGTGAAGAAGAAATCACACATGTGTTTGTGTGTGTGTGTGAATCTGCCTCATTTAGTATTATGATGAAGATTAAATGAGAAAATGATTTTATCTTCATTGTATTTGTCATAAGATACAGCTACTATCTAAGAAGAACTTTGGCTCATTGGAAAGAGACATATATCAACAAAACCACTTTATAGTAAAAGAGATTGTAAATGATGACAGAAACATATATATATATATATATATATTTAATAATATCTTATTTGATCATTTCCAAGCATTATTCATTAAAGACAAAGATAATTTTCTTTTCCTCCCCCCCACCCCCCATAGCCGACGAGTGATTCCACTGGGTATCACATGTGTTCTTGATTCGAACCCATTGTCATGTTGTTAGTATTTGCATTAGAGTGTTCATCTCGAGTCTCTCCTCTGTCATGTCCCCTCAACCGCTGTAGTCAGGCAGTTGCTTTTCCTCGGTGTTTCCACTCCCACAGTTTGTCCTCTGCTTATGAATAGTGTTTTTTCTCCTAGATCCCTGCAGATTGTTCAGGGACATTACACCGCCACTAATGGAGAAGTCCATTACGTTCGATTATACCACAGTGTATTAGTCTCTGTGTACAATGTTCTCCTGCTTCTGCTCCTCTTACTCTGCATCACTTCCTGGAGGTCGTTCCAGTCTCCATGGAATTCCTCCACTTTATTATTCCTTTTTGCACAATAGTATTCCATCATCAACATATACCACAATTTGTTCAGCCATTCCCCAATTGAAGGGCATCCCCTCGTTTTCAAATTTTTGGCCACCACAAAGAGCGCAGCTATGAATATTCTTGTACAAGTCTTTTTCTCCATTATCTCTTTGGGGTACAGACCCAGCAGTGCTATGGCTGGATCAGAGGGTAGACATTCTTTTGTCGCCCTTTGGGCATAGTTCCAAATTGCCCTCCAGAATAGTTGGATCAGTTCACAATTCCACCAGTAATGAATTAATGTCCCTACTTTGCCACATCCCCTCCAGCATTCATTATTTTCCTTTGCTGTCATGTTAGCCAAACTGCTAGGTGTGAGGTGATACCTCAGAGTTATTTTGATTTGCATCTCTCTGATTATAAGAGATGTAGAACATTTTTTCATGTGCTTATTAATAGTTTTAATTTCTGTGGCTGAGAACTGCCTGTTCGTGTCCCTTGCCCATTTATCAATTGGAGAATGGCTTGATTTTTTGGACAATTGACTTAGCTCTTTATAAATTTGAGTAATTAAACCTTTGTCAGAGGTTTTTATGAAGATTGTTTCCCAGTCTGTTGCTTCCCTTCTGATTTTACTTACGTTGGTGTTGTTTGTACGAAAGCTTTTGAATTTGATGTAGTCAAAAGTATTTATGTTACATTTTGTGACTCTTTCTATGTCTTGCTTGGTTTTAAAGTCTTTCCCTTCCCAAAGGTCTGACATGTATACTATTCTGTGTTTACCCAATTTACTTATGGTTTCCTTCTTTATGTTTAAGTCATTCACCCATTTTGAATTTATCTTGGTGTAGGGTGTGAGGTGTTGATCAATTCCTAATCTCTCCCACACTGTCTTCCAATTTTCCCAGTAGTTTTTATTGAATAGTGGATTTTTGTCCCAAAAGCTGGGATCTTTGGGTTTATCGTATACTGTCTTGCTGAGGTCGCTTGCCTCCAGTCTATTCCACTGATCCTCCTTTCTGTCTCTTAGCCAGTACCAAATTGTTTTGATGACTGCTGCTTTGTAATATAGTTTAAGGTCTGGGACTGCAAGGCCCCCATCATTTGTGTTTTTTTTTTCATTATTTCCCTAGATATCCTTGATCTTTTGTTATTCCAAATGAACTTTGTTATGGTTTTTTCTAAATTAGTAAAGAAATTTTTTGGGAGTTCAATGGGTATGGCACTAAATAGATAAATAAGTTTGAGTAGGATGGTCATTTTTATTATATTGGCTCGTCCTATCCATGAGCAGTTAATGTTTTTCCAATTGCTCAAGTCTAGTTTTAGCTGTGTGGCGAGTGTTTTGTAGTTGTGTTCATATAATTCCTGTGTTTGTCTCGGGAGATAGATTCCTAGGTATTTTATTTTGTCTAAGGTGATTTTGAAAGGGATTTCTCTTTCTAGTTTTTGCTGCTGAGCTGTGTTGGAGATATATAGAAATGCTGATGACTTCTTTGGGTTTATTTTGTATCCTGCAACTTTGCTAAAGTTGTTGATTATTTCAATTAGCTTTTTGGTTGAATCTCTAGGATTCTTTAAGTAGACCATCATGTCATCTGCAAAGTGTGATAACTTGGTCTCCTCCTTGCCTATTTTGATGCCTTCAATTTCTTTTTCTTCTCTAATTGCTACTGCTAGTGTTTCTAGTAAAATATCAAATAGTAGAGGTGATAATGGGCATCCTTGTTTCACTCCAGATCTTATTGGGAATGCATCTAGTTTATCCCCATTGCAGATGATATTAGCTGATGGTTTTAGATATATACTCTTTATTATTTTTAGGAATGACCCTTCTATTCCTATGCTTTCTAGTGTTTTTAATAGGAATGGGTGTTGTATTTTATCAAAGGCTTTTTCTGCGTCTATTGAGATAATCATGTGATTCTTGTTGGTTTGCTTGTTGATGTGGTCAATTATGTGCATGGTTTTCCTGATATTGAACCAGCCCTGCATCCCTGGTATAAATCCTACTTGATCATGGTGGATGACCCTTATGATGACTTGCTGGAGTCTTTTTGCTAGTATCCTATTTAAGATTTTTGCATCTATATTCATTAGGGAGATTGGTTTATAGTTTTCTTTCTCTGTTTTTGACCTGCCTGGTTTTGGAATCAGTACCATGTTTGTGTCATAAAAGGAGCTTGATAGAACTCCCTCTTTGCTTATTATGTCAAATAGTTTGTATAGTATTGGAGTTAACTGTTCTCTGAATGTTTGATAGAATTCACTGGTGAATCCATCAGGCCCTGGGGATTTTTTCTTTGGAAGTTCTTTGATGGCTTGATGGATTTCATTTTCTGATATGGGATTATTTAAGAATTCTATTTCTTCTTCTGTTAGTCTAGGCAGTTTGTATTTTTGTATATATTCATCCATATCACCTAAATTGGTGTATTTATTGCCATATAATTGGGCAAAGTAATTTTTAACAATTGCCTTAATTTCCTCTTCATTGGAGGTGATGTCCCCCTTTTTATCTTTGATGCTGTTAATTTGCTTTTCTTCTTTCCTTTTTTAAATTATATTGACCAGTACTTTGTCTATTTTGTTTGTTTTTTCAAAGTACCAGCTTCTTGTCTTATTTATTAAATCAATAGTTCTATCACTTTCGATTTTATTAATTTCTCCCTTAATTTTTAGGATTTCTAATTTGGTTTTCCGCTGGGGGTTTTTAATTTGATTGCTTTTGAGTTTTTTTTATTTGCATTTCCAATTGATTGATCTCTGCTCTCCCTAGTTTGTTAATATATGCACTGAGGGATATGAATTTACCTCTGATTACCGCTTTGGCTGCATCCCAAAAGGTTTGAAAGGATGTCTCGCCATTGTCATTTTCCAAGTGAAATTATTAATTGTTTCTATGATTTCTTCTCTAACTAAACGATTTTGGAGCATCATATTGTTTAATTTCCAATTAGTTTTTGATTTGGTTTTCCATGTACCATTACTGATCATTATTTTTATTGCCTTGTAATCTGAAAAGGCTGCATTTATTATTTCTGCTTTTCTGCATTTGTGTGCTATGTTTCTGTGACCTAATGTATGGTCAATCTTTGTGAATGTGCCATGTGGTGCTGAGAAGAAGGTGTATTCCTTTTCATACCTATTTATTTTTCTCCATATGTCTATTAATTCTAATTTTTCTAAGATTTCATTCACTTCTTTTACCTCTTTCTTATTTATTTTTTGATTTGATTTATCTAAATTTGATAATGGTTGGTTCAAGTCTCCCACTAGTATGGTTTTACTGTGTATTTCTTCCTTCAATTCTCCTAGTTTCTCCATTAGAAATTTGGGTGCTATATTATTTGGTGCATACATGTTGATTAGTGATATTTCCTCATTATCTAAAGTCCCTTTTAACAAAATATAATTACCTTCCCTATCCCTTTTGATCAGGTCTATTTTTGCTTTGGCTTTATCAGATATCATGATTGCCACTCCTGCCTTCTTTCTGTCAGTTGAGGCCCAGAAGGTCTTACTCCATCCTTTAATTCTGACCTTGTAGGTGTCTACCCGCCTCATGTGTGTTTCTTGAAGACAACATATGGTAGGGTTTTGGATTCTAATCCATTCTGCTATTCATCTACGTTTTTTGGGTGAGTTCATCCCATTCACATTCAAAGTTATGACTGTCACTTGTGGACTCCCTGGCATTTTTATATCCTTCCCTAATTCTAACCTTTCTTCTTCAGCTCTACCTTTTAGTCCAGTGATTTACTATAATCAGTCCCCCTTATCCCCTCCCTTGATATGTTTCCCTTTCTAGTCCCTCCCTTTTTGTTCCCTCCCCCTTCCCCCTCTTCTTCCCTCCCTTTTTTGTGTTCCCTCCCCCCCATACCCCCTCATTTTTCCCTTCTCCCTTCCCTTGTTGGGTAAGATAGAATTCAAGATCCCAATGGATCTGGATGTTCTTCCCTCTCAGAGTTGATTTCCCTGAGAGTAAGGTTTAAGTAAAAACTCTCCTCCTCTCCTTCTTATAGGAGTTTTCTTCCCCTCCCCTTCCTGTGTGAATCTTTGTGTGAGAAAGATTATTCTATTTGGTCTTTCTTTTCCCCCTATTTACACATTACATTTTCCCCACATGTTAGTATACATAGATTGATATAAATGTAGTCCTTATAGAAGAGAGTTTGAGTAAAAGAAAAAGATAACATTTTTCTCCTTTTCCCTTTCCTTCATATTTACCTTTTCAGGTATTCCATGCTCTTTGTTTTTTGATATCGAACTTTCCAGAGAGCTCTGGTCTTTTCTTTGCAAAAACTTGGAAATCTTCTATTTTGTTGAATGCCCATACTTTCCCTTGGAAGTATATAGTCAGTGTTGCTGGATAGCTGATTCTTGGTTGAAGACCCAGCTCTCTTGCCTTTCTGAAGATCATGTTCCATGCCTTACGATCATTCAGAGTGGAACTTGCAAGGTCTTGTGTGACCCTGATTGGCATTCCTTTATATCTAAATTGTCTTTTTTCTGGCTTCTTGTAGGATTTTTTCTTTTGTTTGAAAGCTTTGGAATTTGGCAATTACATTCCTGGGAGTTGTCTTTTGGGGATTTAGTGTAGAGAGCTCTGTCAGTGGCTGTATTGCTCCCTTGTTCTAGAATCTCTGGGCAATTTTCTTTGATTATCTCTTGTATTAAGATGTCGAGTTTGGTGTTTTTTCTGGCTTTTCTGGAAGTCCAATTATTCTTAAATTATCTCTTCTCCCTCTATTTTCCATATCTGTCACTTTGTCAGTGAGATATTTTATGTTCTCTTCTAATTTCTTGGTCTTTTGGCTTTGCTTTATTAGTTCTTGCTTTAAAGCCTGGTTTTCTTTTACAGTTTGGTCAAACTGGTTTTGTAGATGCATGAATTTCTTTTGCATTATTTCCTACTTTTCCTCCCAGAAGGCTTCCATCTTTTTGATCCTTTCCAATTCAAATTCTTCATGGGTTTGTGGAGAGTTTCCATTTCCTTTGGAAGGTTTCAGAGCATTTGCTTGTGTTTCCTCTTCTATCTCCTCTGTATTTTGTATTTTTGCTCCATAAAATGTGTCCAAAGTTGCCCCCTTCTTCTTGCTTTTCTTGGAATTTTGGGGCTTTTGTGCTTCTGTGGAGTTTGCCATCTCTGAGTGGGGAGGACTAGCTTTTCTTATCTCTGTTTGGTGTTCAGAGGTTTTAGCCGTAGGCAGATTGTCTGTTCTATGCAGTTGTTGTTCTGTCTTCTCGGGGAAGCCAGGAATTGCTGGTGTTTTCGTGTTACTGCCCTCCTCAGTTCCCTCCCGATGCTTCTCCATTGCTTTACTTCCACGCTCTGAGCCTGACTTGGCCCTTTCCACGGGGTGTTTGTTTCTGTGCCTTGGTCGGCCAGAAGAGCCAGCACTCTGAGGGAGGAGGGGCCGCAGTTTCCCAGAGCTCTGAGGACTTCTGATAAGATTAACTTTCTCTGGGTTCAATTGAGTATGATTTGAGGCAGGGACCTGAGACTCGGATGGAAGGATCCAGCCAGGGGGCTGCAGGCTCCCCCCATCTCTCTCTGTTTCCCTGCTGTCTGGGTGGTCCCGTGACTGGGTCAGGTTGTTTTCAGGATGTGGCCTTCAGATTAGCAGGCTCCCGTGGCCCTTTTGCCATCCCTGAGCGTTATTGTTGTTTCAGAGGACCCTGCTCTCTGAGGGGGGAGGGGCCAGGGCTTCCCAGAGCTCTGAGGGCTGGTGATAGGATTAACCTCAGACTGAGTATGCCCTGAGGCAGGGACCTTCGGTGAGACTCAGATGGAAGGATTTGGTCAGGGGGCTACATGCTCCCTTTGTTTCCCTGCTGTATGGGTGCCCCCGCTACTGGCTCAGGTGGTTTTCAGGAATTGGCCTTCAGGATAGGTGGCCCTGAGGCTCTGAGGTTCCCTCTGCTGCCTCGGACTCAGTGCTCTGGGTTGGGGGGGATGGGTCCTGGGACCTTCCTTCTGCCTACCCGTTAGGTCCGAGTGATCTCGGGTTCTGGCTTTTGGGGGGGGCCGTATCTTTTGATCCAGGTCCAGGTCCAGGAGGAGGATTCCCGGGGTCTATGCTGTTGTTCGTTTTGAATTTCGGTGCCTTAGGAGCATATAGTTTGAATTTGGTAGGGAAGGGTTTCCGGAGATCTGAACTTTAGCTTTCTCCTAGCTGCCATCTTGACCGGAAGTCTACAGAAACATATATTAAATAGGATGAACCACACAGGCTTTAGGTGGTATAAGGAGTTAGCAGGAGGGCTAGCAAGATGTGAACTGGAAGAGGTGGGACTGAAGCTTAGCTATGAAGGATAAGTTAGCTATGAAGAGGAGTTGGCTGAGCATCTTATTCAGGCAGCAGCAAAGGGGTGTTCAGTGTGAACAAGATATGAATGAGGGGACCAGTAGTGGTGCCTAGGGTAGAAAGGAAAGGGTCGAACTCAGGTCTTTTTGATTTTAAGTCTAGCATTCTTTCTGTTGTTCCATCTAACTACCTTCATCTGAGAACCTGTCCAACTCAAGATCTTTGATCCCCACTCTAGTGCTCTGAGTACCACACCTAGCCTATCACACTCAGTAAATGTCTGTGGACTTGATGCCATCCAAGCCATAATTCCATTTCTCACCAGAAATGTGTTCAAAATAGGACTTCAGTAGAAGATAGAAGCTCTATGGTCACATGCAACTAGATAGCACAATGAATAGAGGACTAAATTTAGAATCAGGAAAAATTAAGTTCAAAACCAGCTGCAGCTACCTCCTATTTGTAGGACTTTGAGCAAGTCATGAAACCTGTCTTATCCTCATTTACCTTAATTGTAAAATGGGGATAATGCCAGCATCTGTGTCACAGGGTTATTTATAAGGATCAAACTGAGATAATATTCAAAATTCTTTATAAACCATAATATACTATATAAATATGGACTATTATTTTTATAAGTACATACTGGCTCCCCTGCTTTTCCTGATACTTTGAAAAATTCCCTAGTTCCCTTCCTTTACAAATGTTCTACAAATTTCTCAGTGAGGCATGGAGGTGATCCTGGGCTGGTGAAGGCTGTGCTAGTGGAGTACAAACTCTGGCAGATCATACAAAATTAGTACAATCTGGCTACTGCTTCTTTTTTTCTTTTGAGGATCAATCTAGTTAATTATGGAACAAATGATCACCAGTAGGATGACTGCTTTATGATAAATTCTTTCTTTGGCTGTGGCAATACACAACTTGAGAAATGAACATTGTTCATTACCTGTATATGACTCAGTCACAAGAATATCTGACTATTGCTGCTCCTCATGGATTTTCTCTTTGAAATGTTGTTTGTTGGGAAACACACATGGAGACCTACTGCCACCCTTTGGTGAAAAGTAGTTGAATGTAAACACAAGTAAGTTCTACCTTTAGGAACCCATTGAAGCACTGAAATCTCTAAACACGGATATATAAAGTGGATGGAGTAGTTTTTTTTTTTAAATATGGGGAGGTGAAAAAAATAAAGAAAGCATGGCACTAATTATAATTCAGGAATATACCAGATGCTCAAAACCCAATTCAAAGTTGTTTGTGTGAAAGCAAATGACTTGTGAGTCTTCTATTAGAGCAATCTTGTAGTGCATGTAGTTCCAAATGTTCACTTGCTTGTGTGAGGCCTGCTAGCAGCAAGACAGGAAAACAAACATCTTGGAAATGCTGAGAAAATTTGGTTGAAGCCCATTTTAGGTACTGATGTTAACTCTAAATGTCATTTAGGCACTTTAACCAACTCAGGCCCTCCCAAAAAACGCCACAAAGGGTGGTCTCCAGAGTCTCCATCAGCTCTAGACCCCTGCTACACACAGACAAGTGCACATAGAATGAAAACTGGTAAGTGGACAGTTTTTCTACAACCATGGCTTTCATTATGATGAGGGGAGGGAAGAAGGAGGACTTTATATGGTATTTTACTATGTAATCAGTAAATGTTGACGGCATGTGCATTTCGTAAATGGAATACTCACTAGAGCTCAGATTCTTCACAAGTTTACTCATGGAAAATAAACCATTTAATATTAATAATAATAATTTGTATACAATTTGGGCTTTCTATAGGAAAAAAATAACTACAGGATTAGTTATGTGTTATAGAATTCTATATTGATTCATTTATTATTATATTAGTATAATCATTATATAATATGATTATTGTGTAATTCCATATACTAATAAATTTTATATTATATTTACCACATATATTATATGATTATTATTAGTAGCATTATATATTAGGTTAATCATATGTATATATATAATTATCATATAGGTTATATCAATACATAATTAGTATAGCAATTATATACTAATATGTAATTGTCATATCAATTATGTTAACCACACATTGTTATATACTCATTACATGAGTCACATATTAATATAGCTACCATATTGATTATTATATTAACCACATGCTAATATATGTGAGAGAGTGAGACACCGGTGCAGTAATAGTGGCATAGTAGAATTGGCCTTGAAGTTAGAAAGACCTGGGTTCAAGAGCTATCTCTGTCAAGTATTCATTATGACCCATTAGGCAAGTCACCCATTGGTGCCCCTGGCAACTCTCTAAGAATGTTAAGTTATACTGTAGCTAATAGATTGAAAGTTACATTATAATTATGAGTGATTTTAAGTTATGTTGTAACTACAAGTGATTGTAAGTTACACACTGATTGTAAGTGTGTAACTATGAGTGCTTATAAGTTACACTGTCAGTTACACAAGCTTTCATCCTGCACAAATGGAGGAAATTTACATTTATACTTGACTTCTCTATATTGATGAAATCTCAGGTTTTGACCCCTCCCTTCCTCAAGTGATGATAGTTACAGCAGAACAGCAGTCTTCGAGTTTGAAGACCAAAGTTTCAGTTCTGACTGTAACTCTGTATAGTCTTGGGAAAATCTCTTTAACCATCTCAGCTTTGATTAAAAAAAAAAAATTATATTTATGATTCTGCCATCTGGAAAGATTGTCCTTTTAACTTCCCAGGATTCTGTTGAAGCCCTTTAAAAAAATGCCAAAGAATGTGATTCTTATAAGTCCTCAAGCCAAGAAGATAAACAAAAATTGACATTTTTTTTTATTAGTGTCTAGATTATACTATCTACATCTGCCTCACTGAATGAATCAGAGGTCTATTTCAGATGGCAAAAGGGGTTTGATATGTGGGTTGGTGTTCTTTATCTCTTGCAAATGCCCTTTTGAATGTGTTTGACCCTTTCTTTTATTTTGATGAATGCATTGTCAGATAGTGCAGGAGTATCCTGTCTGCCTCAGGCAGGTTTGGTGGGACCTGCTACAATCTCGTCTCCTGTGGTAGCAGCTGGAGAACCAGTTTCTGTTCCTGATAATTTACTGAAAATATGCAAGGCCAAACCTGTTATATTTAAAGGTAAATAGGACAGCAGACCCACTTGGGAGCTGCTTTGAAGGGAAATGAATGCGTTCCACAGTTAAAGAACAATAGAATGTCAGAGCCGGAAGGAACTTTAGCACATAGTTGACTACAAGCTAGGTCTGAATCAACAGTATTGATGAGGTGTATGATGTGGCTATGAACAAAGACTACAGGATCTCAGGATGCACTAATAGCAATAATGGAAGTAATAAAGCCCCAAATAGTGGAGAAAGTAGCTCCACTCTACCTTGTACTAGTCAGAGCACAAGTGACATGGGTTATTAGGAGGCTGGGTGTCCAGTGTATTATCTCCAATTGTCCCTTCCATTATGTCAATAGTTATGATAGATGAATTTCCAGGGAAGAGGGGAGAATTTGGGGAGGCAGAGACATATCTCTGCTACTAGATTCTAAGCATAGTATTTAACACATATTAGGTATTTAGTAAATGCTTGTTAATTGATTAAGACTCTTAAGGTAAGTCTTACCTCTTTGCTAGCAGTTATTCCCATCTTCAAAGAATAGAATTTCTCTCCAGAATGTCTTTCTTGCATGGAGTACCATTAGTGCTAAGCTCTTAGTAGACAGAATTATTTTGAGTATCTTGAGTTATTCTTCTACTAAGCAGTCTCTAGAGAAGCTTGTCCACTTTGGGCAGATAATTTTTGTAAGAATACTATTACTGATTTTGGTCTGTTAGCAGGAGAATTCCTTCCTAGGGAAACAACTCTCTTTTCCCCCCTAAATATGAGAGGTGTTAGTAGAAAATGCTTAGCTTTAACCTATGGAGTCTTCTGATCTTCCCTACCAGGATTCTAAGATCCCTCCTAGCTATAAGATTATACTCATTCTAAGAAAAAGAAAGGAAGTAATTTAAATGGAAAAACGATCCTATTCTGGTCTCAAGGCAGCTTCTCTTTTCTCTGATAATCTACCAGACCTTTTCCCTAAGAGATGAAAGGTCAATTAGTATAGCCTGGGATAAAAAACTAGGATAGGATTCATCAAAGTAGAAGAATGAAGTGGCATTCAAGAATATGAGTGTCAGCTGATCCAATCGAGGTGTTAGTAATCTCTGGGCTTTCAGCTTCTTTATTTGGCAGTCCCTGCTTCATCTCCAGATCTCAAGGACTTGGTCCAGGATAGAGTCCTCTAAGTCTGGGTCAAGTATGCCCAGTTGGTCAGAGGTAAAGAACCAGAAACCCAGGGCAGTTAATTAATTTCTGTTTGGTCTGATGAAGAGGAATTTGGGAAGGGATCTAATTTAAGAGCTGAGGAGACCCTGACCAAATAATTTCTGTTCTGGAAAAGTTAGGCAGCCAGTTTAGAACACAGAATTCTGGTGCTCTTTCAGCTTTCCATCTGAATAGAGTCTCCTTTTTTATTAACTCAGCAAATATTATTATAGTTAAGCACCTACTACGTGCAAGTTGCTTTTTAGTTGTCTTTCAGGATGCAAACATGAATGGGACATGCTTTATCTCAGTTTTACATCACACTACTGAATGCAGTCGGTGCTAAATAAATGTTGGGAATTATTAATCTAGCTTCCAGTAATAAGACTCATACATACTAAAAGTCAAACACTAAATGTATTAGGTGTTGTAGGACACTATCTGATTATTATGATCACAAAAATGACTGATCCAGACAATTGTTGTGTGACCTTAGGTAAGTTCTTTCCCCACTCTCAGTCTCTTTCTTGTAAGATGGGGACAGGTTGGAGTTGGACAATGTAATCTGTAGGATCAAACTATAATAGACGCCATTTATTAAGTGCCTACCATGTGCCAGGGGTACAAAGCAGGCAAAAGTTAGTCTTTGCTGTTGAGATGCTGATAGTCTAATGGGAAGATAACATGCAAATGATTATGTACAAGCAAAATAGGTACCCAGCAAATTGGAAATGACCAATGGAGGGAAGTTACTAGTTAATCAATGAACATTTATTAAGTACCTTCTATATGCCAGGCTAAGTGCTGGTACTAAGCTTTAAGGGGGATCAGGAAAAACTTATAGAGGATGGGATTTTAGGTGGCCTTTGAAGGAAACTAAGACCACTTCTATTTGGAATATCCTATTACTTCAAGTCCTGTTGAAGTCTGTAGAAGGGAGAATTAGTTCACTGTGGACTGTTGTGACTTCATGAAAGAAATGGAATTTGACACAGTCTAAGTTCAACTGCTCTCTAGACTCATAACTCTTGGAAGTCAGGGATAGTTTGCACAAGGTTGTATGTGAAACCAGACTTTGTACAATGTATGGTAAATGATCTTGCTTCTTTTTTAGGTCATGGGAACTTCCCTTACCTCTGTGGCAACCTTAGCGATGTCATAGTAAGCTCCCTTTTGTATACTTGCTACCAGAATTCTCAGTCTATATCTCGAGCTTATGAACAATATGGTGCTTCCACAATACAACCCATATCAGAGGAAATGCAGCTTTTACTGACAGTCTATTATCTCGTTCAGCTTGGTGGGTATCCTTTTTGGGGAGCTGGGAAGGGATCATGGAATGTGTCAAATATTGTGATATAAAAAATGGCTGCAAATTAATGGTAGTTTGATGTAAGAAATATATTTGTGGGCATACACAAATGTATGCAAATATATATATGTATATATTTATAAACCCTTACCTTTTGTCTTAGTATTCATACTAAGTATCGGTTCCAAGGCAGAAGAGCAGTAAGGGCTAGGCAATATGGGGATAAGTGACTTGCCCAGGGTCACACAGCTAGGATATATCTAAAGCCAAATTTGAACCCAGGTTTTCCTGACTTTAGGCCTAGCTTTTTATCCACTGAACCACCTAGTTGCCCCAGAAACATATATTTTTAAAGTGTTTTCTATTTTTAAAAAATGTTTTATATTATATATATGTATTTTTTATTTTTGTTTTTAGTGTTTATATTAAAGCTCTTTTGACATAATAAAGTCATTACACCTATCACCCTTTTGTTTTAGAATATGGAAAAAAGATTTGTATCAATGAATAAAATCAGATGATACAGAATTGAGTAAAACAGTTTATTTTGCACTTATTTCAAGTATTTGAATATTCATTTTTTCTTCACTTAAAGATGAAGTAGTTTGAATTTATTTTTAAACTGATTATGGATTCTTCTAGATGTTTGTACTATGCATTGAAAGCACATGCTTAACAGAGTTTTAATTTGTTTTTGATCAGTTGTATCTTACTCTTTTGAGACCCCATGGATTATAGCTATAGGCCATGGGTTTTTTTTTTTTTTGACAAGGATATTGGAGTGGTTTGCCATTTCCTTCTCTAGTGGATCCTTTTATCAGACAATCAGAGGTTAAGAAATTTGTCTGGGATCACCCCAGTTGAGAAGTACCTGAGACTGACTTTGAACCCAAGTCTTCTGATTCCAGGTTCAGTGCTCTTAACTATTAAGCCACAGATACATCTAAGTCATAGTACACAGCCTCCTTCCATGCTTTCTGTCCATGTAACTCCAGAGACTTACCTTGGATATTTAATGAAATGAATAACACACACAATTATAATGAGGAATTTAAAAGAACTAATTTCAAAGTGATGGAGGAAAAAAGAGACCCATCTCTGCTAGCCTGCAAGGATACAGGATATCTAAGCAGATTATGCTCTGTCGGAAAAAAATTTAGAAATCATTTGGATGAAAATCTAATCAATTACTCAATGGGTGGTTTAGATGTACTCATTTAATCTGTATCTCCAATTTCAATTCTCTATCCATTTCTTGCTGGACACTTGCAAGGTGGAGATATCATCTTTACTCTTATAGCCTGTCCCCCTCAGTTGTGTGGGTGGATCCCACCTAGATCCCAATTGTGATTTTTTTCTCCTTATTTCATGTGTGACACACATATTTGCTAAGCTCGTATTTAGACTCCTTATATAATTGTAGCCTGCTTTAAGCCAACCTGTTTTAATAGTAATAATACCTCATACTTATATAATACTTTACAGTTTGCAAAAGGCTTTGCAAATATCTCATTTTATGCTCACAAAAAGCCTGGGAGGTTGATGGCATTCTTATTCCTAATTTTACAAATAAGGAAACGGAGACAGAGGTTAAGTGACATCCAGAGTCAAAAAGCTAGTAATTTTCTGAGGAAGGATTTGAATTTGTGTCTTCCTGATTCCAGGTACAGAATTTTACCCACTGTGCCACCCAACTGATCTTTCTAGAAAAACCTTTTATTTACCGATTTCTGAAGTATAGCATTTTCCACTTTATTTCCTTTTTTAAAAATAAAATTTTATTTTTCCCCAATTACATGTAAAAACATTTTATGACATTCTAAAAAAATTTTTTTTTGTTTCTAAATTTTCTCCCTCAAAAACCTTTATTTATAAAACAGTAAGGTAATGTAGAAAGAGAGCTGGTTTTAGATTCAGATGGCCTGGTTAGACAACTGTTTCTGATGCTAATTTCCAAGGTGATTACTAACAACAAGTGGTTACCAAGTCAGTTAACCTCTTTGAGACTCAGTTTCCTCATATATAAAATGAGGAGGTTGGGTTTGATTTTTTTTAGATCCTTTTCTGCTATATGATCCTCTGATGCTAAAACAGGTAAGTTGGAGATTTAGTGCTTGCTTTGCTAAATGAGGTTTTGAAGGAAATATCTGTGCCTTTGTAAACTTTAAGATGCTTTTATAAACTTTAAATGTGAACTGTTGGATAATTTATAAATCTATCTCTTCTATTAAAAAATTGCTTTGTAAGCATCTCTCAAAACAAATCTGGTTGTTTAAAACAAGGCACACACTTTTATTTTGGTAGTTTTAGTCTTCAGAGAATCAGTCATAGCAGGAAGGCAGATGTTTGTTTTGTTTTTCTTCAAAAGAAATATAACTTTAAAGTCAAAGTCAAACCTAAAAAAATCCAAACTTTATCTTTGTTAGCTTCAGACCAGGTTCCTCTGATTGAAGATCTGGAACAGATTCTTATGCGTTCCTGGAGGGAGTCCCATCTGACAGAGATCCGCCAGTATCAGCAAGCTGCACCACAGCCTTTCCCTCAAGTTCCTAGTCACATTGCTCCTGTCACATCTGCCCAGCTTCCGTGGCTGGCTGGCTTGGCTGCCAGTTCTTGCAATGACAGTGTTCATATTATTGAATGTAGTTACTCTTTGGCTGAGGGACTTTCAGAGATGTTCAAGCTACTCATTGAAGGGAAACTTGTAAAAACTAACTATGTTGTCATCATCTGTGCATGTAGGAATACGCCAATTGATTCTTGCATTGCAGTTACAGGTGAGTCATTTATTTCCCTTTCTTTTTTTCCTTCTTCTGCAGGCTATTCCCTAGAATGCTTTTGCTCCTCCTCTTTACCTTCCACCTTAGAATCAATACTATATATTTGTTCCAAGACAGAAGAGCATTAAGGACTAGGCAATAGAAGTTAAGTGACTTGCTCAGGATCACACAGCTGAGAGAGAGGTATCTGAGGCCAGATTTGTATCTCTGGGCCTGGCTCTCAGTCCTTTAAATCACCCAGATGCCTCCACTTCATAAGCTTTTAATTTAGCTATAGATCAGTGTTGTTGCTGTTAGCCATCCATGTGAATAATGTTCTATTTTTGCCTATACTTATTTTCTTTTGCGAGGTAGCTAGGTGGCACAGTGGATACAATGCTGGACCTGGAGTTAGGAAGACATCTTCTTGAGTTCAAATCTGTACTCAGACACTTACTAACTGTGTGATCCCGGGCAAGACACTTAACCCATTTTACCTCAGTTTCCTCACCTGTAAAATGAACTTGAGAAGGAAATTACAAACTACTCCAGTGTCTTTTCCAAGAAAATGCCAAATGTGTCACAAAGAGTTGGACATGCCTGAAAAATAATTGAATTTTCTTTTGCATTTCTGCCTCTGGTGTATGTGTAGGAGTTGATCATGCCAGATTTGTAGGAATGCAGAGTTCCCTAATCTCTTTTTTTTCAGATTAAAAAAATTATTGCATTCATTCCTGATTGCATATAGAAATAATTTTTAACATTCATCTTCTAGACATTTTGTGGTCCAAATTCTCTCCCTCCCTTCCAATAACTTTTAAATGATAAAATATATGTAAGATGAAGAGAGATTATATTTGTAAAAAGCATCTAGAATTTTTTTGAGTTGACAGGTTCATGGGGATAAAAATAAATTGTAGTTTTAGAGTTGGGAAGGGAACTGAAATTTTATTTTATTGACAATAAAATGATATAATGGTACTCATGTAGTTCAAGTAAAATGATTTCCCTCTTGTTTACCAATTGAATCTCTGCCTATACTTTAATGACCAACTGAAATGCTACCTGGTCTCCATTAGTCGGTAATAAGGAGTTAAGTTACTTGCCTAAACACATAAATAGTAAAGAACAAAAGCAAGATGCCTTTAAATTCCAAATCTGGGTCTTTTTCACAATAAAATATTATCTGTCACCAACATAAAATTAATAAAATGGTCAATTGTTCAGCATTTTAAAAATTTAAAAATACTTTATAGTTTTGTGTAGTATAGCAAACAAGGATTATTATCAATCAACTGATATGGAAAGCTCATAGAAACAGATCACTGCAATAGGAGATTAAATCCATCATATTTCATATATATTTATTTGTATGCTTGTACATTTATCTATATATATGCACACACATGTATATATGTATTGTGCTTGAGAAAACCTGAGAAAATAAAAAAATCCTCTGTAAAGGTGTGAAAATGGGAGATGAGAAGTCAGGTATGGGAAGAGCAAGTTGGACAATTTGTTAGAATCCAGAGTGAATGAAAGAAAGTAACAAATCGGTCAAGAAAAATAGTGCAGAGCAATATAGTGAAAGGCTTGAAATGCTAAACAAAAGGGTTTTATATACTGGGGCATCCCAAAAGTCTTAGTGAAGTTTTAAGTCATCAAAGTTTAAAGCTCAAAACTGAAGACCAAGACTTGTGGGGTTACCCAGAATTGAAACTTTCAGAATAAGAGGAGGTCTTAATTAAACCTGTGCCAATTTGGCAGCTGTGTGGAGAAAGGAGAGAATGGAGGCAGGGAAACCATGTAGAAGTCTATTATAGCAATCTAGGTAAGGAAAGATGAAGGTCTCCGCCAGGGCTCTGGGTATGAATGGATAGGAGAGGATGGATGTGACTGATGTTATAGGGATAGACTCAGCAAGATTTGATAACTGATTGAATAGGGTGAGGAAAAGTGAGAAGTTGAGAATGACTCTGAGTTTGGGATACAGCGGCATCCTCAATAGAATTAGAGAAGTTAGGAACAAGAGTCTCCATATCAAGAGCTCCCTATACATATGAACTCACAAGCCTTGACCCCATTTTCCCCAGTAAAAAAAATAGGAGAATTGATAAACATCTTCTTCAAGGCATTTTGTGTTGGGTCTGGGGTAGGTATTTTCTAATAATTGTTTTGACACCATGTGTTTTCAAAGTAAAACACTAAATGTTGGTTTCTTTTGAAAAATTCTTTACTGGATTTGACTGGGTTGATGTAGTTAAATAAAACATTTTGAGAATGGAGGGAATATAAGGGAAGGAGAGTTAGATATGTGTCCAAGGGTCTGGGGAAGTATATAGAACTATGAAATGTTAGATTTGGAATAAAACTCTAAAAAGAAAACATCTAAGTGAGTAACAACATTAGAACACAAAATTGTCAGAACTGACAGGGCTTTTTCTTTCTCTTTTTAAAAAAATCCTTCCATCTTAGAATCAATACTGTGTTTTGGTTTAAGGCAGAAGAACAGAAAGGGACAGGAAATGGGTGTTGAATGACTTGTTCACAATCATATAGCTAGGAAGTGTCTGAGGCCAAATTTGAACCCAGGACCTAATGTCTCTGGGCCTAGCTCTCAATCTTCTAAGCTACCAACCTTCTGACAGGTCTATTTAACCTTTTTTCTGTATTATGGACCCCCTTTGGCACTCTAGTGAAGTCTTTGAACCATTTCTCAAGAATAGAGTTTTTAAATACATAAAATTAAATATGTAGGACTATAAGGGAAATGATATTGAAACATAGTTTTTGGCATTAATAATAAAAAAGTAAGTTCCTGCACACCCCATTAAGGACCACTAGGTTGCCTAGTCCAAACTGTTTAAAAAACAAAATAAAACAGATCCGTAATTCAGGGTTCTTCAGCAGAGTGCTGGAAAAAACTTATCTAGGATCATCTGAAATTTGCCACCATGGGCATATTGATTTTAGGTTTATGCACATTGCATTCCAAACACTTCTAATAATGCTAACTAACATTTATATAGATCTTATTATAATGGGCACTGTGGAAATATACAGAGTTGCTCTTTTTTTCTAGGAAAATATCAGGCCCGGATTCTCTCTGAAAGCCTCCTCAGCCCTGCAGAGTACCAGAAAGAAGTAAATTATGAACTTATGACTGGGAAAGTAGAATCTTTGGGGGCCTTTTTTAGCACTCTTTGTCCAGGTAAGAGATCCAATAAATTATCAACTTTCCAAATCAATGTGATAGAAATAAACAAAAAAGAAAAGCCAGAAATATATAGTTGACTCTTCCTAGATATCTCATAGAGAAAGATATTATTGAGTAGAAATGTGTCTACTGTATGAAGCTTTGGCAAGAGATTGTGAAATGCCCCAGACATTTCGTTACGTATTGACCTATGTTCCTTTCTTTGCATGATAAAAGTAGTTCTGAGGGGCAGCCTGTTTTCATTCTGAATATAGAACCCTTGGAACTTTATTGTGTCTATTCTTAAAAGAAAACATGCTTTTATTTCTTTTCTCTGTATCTGGTAGAGGGTGATATTGATATTTTGTTGGACAAGTTTTATCAAGAAAACCAAAATCACATTTCTTCCTCACTGAATACATCAGTAAATAAACCAGCAGCCCTGGATGCCAGTGGGACACCATTGTGCACAAGTAAGTAATAAGAGGAGAGGCAGCGGGGATGATTTGGAGTTTGCAGCCTCAGTTGTCTGCTGTCTGTTCAGGCTTCAACCATTAAGGCTTCTCATTTATTTTCACTAACTGGAGTCCCTGCGTTCTGACCTCCTGAATAAGGAATAACAAAGAGATCTATTTATCTCTGTGGCCAAGGTTTTTCTTGCTAATCTTTGGCTTCTAGCAGAAACTCCTTGAATACTGCCTATTTGGTCTCTGGGTCCTGGGGTTCTGTTTAGAGAAAGGCAAGGAGAAAACATTAATACCTTTGGGTGGTCTTGGCTTTTCATCCTCTTTTTTCCCTCCCTGTGACTGTCTTTAGCTAACTTAAATTCTCAAATGGGGAAGCACCCTTGAGTTTTGTTTGAGTACACACAGAGGAGGGCAACCAGAATGGGAGGCAGCAATTGTGTAGGGTAAGCAGCATTGGTTTTGGCAGAAAACCAGGTTTTGAATATGGGCTTTTTTATTAGCTACTGATAGTGTTAGTTGTCTCAGTCTAAAGAAGGGAGCTTGCTCTATATGATTTGATTGCAATTCTTCCCTATGAAGGTTTTTTTTTTTTTTGTAAGAAGTAGGGATATTTAGTTGGGAGAAGAAAAGTTTGGGTGTTGGTGGGGAAAGTGTTATATCTTTGTTCAAACACCTGAAAGACTATTATCTAGAAGAGAGAATATTTGTTCAATCAAATAATTTCTTTTTATTTGCTTGTTTTTGTTCTAAATACATTTTAAACTTTTATTATTCTGAATGTGACAAATGCCAGAAAATACAATTCAAAATACAATAGCTATTCAGCTAGATGATACAGTGTATAAATCACTGGGAATGGCATGAGAAAGACCTGCATTCAAATATGACCTCAGACACTTAGTAGCTGTGTGACCCTGGGCAAGTCACTTAATCTCTGTTTGCTTCAAATTTCTCAGCTTTAAAATGAGGATAATAATAGTACTTACTTCTTAGGTTGTGAATCAAATGAGGTAATATTTTGCAAAGTATTTAACACAGTGTCAGCACATATTTAATAAATTCCTTCCTTCTTTCTTATAAATTTTCTTAAAAATGTTTCATTGCTACTCTTAATTTTTATATCACCATAATTACTGTGACCCGCATTGCCTCTTTTTTTTTAAACCCTTACCTTCTGTCTTAAAATCTACACTGTGTATTGGTTCTAAGGCAGAAGAACAATAAATGCTAGGCAATGGGGGTTAAGGGACTTACCCAGGTCACACAGCTAGGAAGTATCTGGGGTCACATTTGAACTTAGGACCTCCCACCTCCAGACCTGGCTTTCAATCCACTGAGCCACACCAGCTGCCCTTCCTCCATAAAAATAATTCCACCCTTCTCTTGTAGTCAGTAAGTGCAGTTAAACAAAACAAATCCACACACAGGCCATATCGAAGCATGTATGACTCATTTCTCTCCTCTAGATCATTGCCTTTCTGTCCAGATGTTGGGGGGTGCAGTCATATTTCATCTTTGGTCCTCTTGTTCAGAAACTCTCCTTCAGACTTTCAAAGTGTCCATGAATCAAATTCTATTTGTTTCTAAGTGCCAGAAGCATGATTAATAGGAAGATGTGATAGGGAAGCAGATTTTGACTTATAAAGAACTTCCCCAACAATTAGAGCACTTGAACAATGGTATGGGTTACCTTATGGGGCATTGTTTCTTGTCACTGAAGGTGTTCAGCTAGAGACTGGGTAGTCCATTTGTTGGGAAGGCTGTGAAGCAGAATTTCTTGCTGTTTGGTGGGCCGTTTGAGCAGGGGAACTTTCCACCTTAACGATTCTGAGACTAGAGGCTGGAGGAGGCAAGTCCTTGGCTCATCCCTGTGGCAGGAGCTGAACAGAAGGATACTAATCTAAGTTATTTAGGCAGTGTGGGACTGTAAGAAGCCTGAGACATGGACAGTCTGATTGGGAGTGGAGCACGTTCTCATCTGGTACCTCTCTGAGGTTGCTAAGAGAGTACCAACAGCAAGAGTTGTGGGTAGTAAAGTAAAAGTAAAAGTCCAATGATTTGTATTTCAGCATTTTCTGGAATTAAATATATATAATTAATTATAGATATATATATATAATATATATGCATAAAACATATATGCACACATATATGTCTTTATATATATTTCCTGTATCAGTGTATAAATTGATATATACATAAATATACAATCGTGTATCTATAAAATATCTGCGTGTGTATATCCATAATACTTATTTAGAGATTATGTATATGTATGTACACACATATAAATAAAATCTGGTGGAAGGGCTATCTGGCAATATGTGTCTGACTAGACTGGGGCTTTGTAAAGGAGAGAGAAGACCTGGGGAGAGGGTGCAGGAAGGGCATCATTTAAATCTTGATTCAATAAACCAGTAGAATAGCAGTCAGTTGGTGGCCAAGCTGAAGAGTTCATTGGTGTCAGTAAATCCAAAGGACTCAGCAGGAGTCATGAAAGTGAGGCCAGAAGTGGTCAAGCTTGAGAGGAAGGAGCAGATAGAAGAGTATTGGCAGGACATTAGTTACACTATTGGAGAAAATAGCACAATGCATTGGTTAAAGGTTCTCTCATCCGGTGCCTCTATTGGAGAGAGGGTTTTCCATGCCTCATTTTTTCTCAGCTGTGGTCCTAAACGTTATACCATTAAAGGAATCATTCTGAGTTTTCCATTGGAACCATTCCACAGAATAATAAGGAAGAGAGTCAGGTCTGAAGGAATGATTGTGTCAGAAGTAAAGCTCCTGTTTCACATGTTTTAATGAGTAGAATTATTTTTATCAGTATTTCAGACACTTTGCACCACGTTCTGACCTACAATTTCACCTGTTCAAAGAGCCTATATAATAATTTGTTTTAGAGGAAAGATCCAGGGTCTTGGACCCTGACTTAGTTCTGTCGTTTAATCATGTTATTGGACAAATTGTGTCAATTTCTTCATCTGCAAAATGGGAATGATGATACCACCTGTCTCACAGGATTATTGTAAGGAAAGGACTTTGTAAACAAACCTTAGAGAGTTAAATAAATATGACCTGTTACCATGGTTTGTTAGGGATATCATAGCAGGGATTTCTGCTTAGGTATGCACTGGATTAGAATAACCACCAAAATCCCCTCTAGTCCTGAGTTTATACAATTCATGAAAACTTAAAGAGGCCTTGTTCTAAGTCAGTGGAATGATATTGGTGGAATACTTTTAAAGTTTCTTCATCTAAGTCAGGGTCTCTTTACCTTTTCTGTGTCATGAACTCCTTTGTCAGTCTGGTAAAGTTTATGGACCCTTTCTCAAAATAATGCTTTAAATGAATACAATAAAATACATAGATTTACAAAGGAAACAAATTCTATCACAGCACAGTTATCAAAATATTAACAGAAAAAGTCCACAGACCTCAGGTTAAGAACCTTAGACAAAATTATTTTTTTTTTAATTTTTGGATCAGACCTGCCGTTTCATTAGTGTAGGTAGCTGAAATTCCTTTTATTAGTGAAGACTGACATCTACTCTGCAAGCTGTACACTTAAGGCAGATTTTTAAAAAAATCCTTATCTTCTGTCTTAGAATCAATACTGTATATAGTTCCAAGACAGAAGGGTGGTAAGGGCTAGGCAACTGGGGTCAAGTGACTGTCCAAGGTCACAGCTAGGAAGTGTCAGAATTTGGAATTTAGGAAGGCCAGATTTGAACCCAGAATCTCTGTTCTCTAGGTCTGGCTCTCAATGCACTGAGCTACTTAGCTGCCTCTTGATTTAAAAATAATGCTTGATGTTTAAATCTTCTACAGAAATTCTACTCTGATGCTCCATCATGGGTTGGCAATGATCCTGAGTTTGTTTGCAAAGGCTAAGTCACTGGAGTATAAACTCTGATAGACCTCACCAAGTGGGGAAGGCTTTGCAGATTAGCCTTGTAGAAGATTCTGTCTGTAGTTTGAGACCCCATCACCAAGTTGACCTTAGAGTTATGTATTTTCCTGCACCATCAACTCTCAAAGACCTTATACTGATCCATAGAGGGGCTTCTGTTGGTACTAGTGGAAGGAATACTGGAAAAGATGAAAATATAGTTTCTTTTATTTGTTGTCTGTCTTCGTTTGTCTGTTTCATATTTGTGTGTGGCTTTATTGTACATTAGCACATGAATAGAACCTCAGAACTGTCCAGGGTTGAGGACATCAACTTCAATTTGGACTGAGCAGAAATTCCTTTTTAACATTTCTGACAAATGATCACTTATTGTCTTTGTTGGGAAAAACTCTCAAGACAGTTTTAACTGTTAGGAAATTCTTCCTTATATGAAATAAAATCAGGTTTTTTATAAATTCTAATTCTCTCAATAACTTGATGAGGTTACAAGTTTAAAAAACAGGATCAGGTTATGAAGCAGCTGGACTGGGGTTGGAACAATGCTCTCCTGATTCTAAATCTGCAACTCGTTGCATTATATCCCATTTCATCTCAGTAGGGAATGGTACTCCTTTCAGCATTCTAGCTCAAAAGTTTCTTTGATATAATATGGGGTAGTTCAGGCCCCAGGCTTGCCAGGAAACACAGATGTGCCTCTGAAAAACTCTCCCATTTGTTCTATATGTCTCATTCAAGTTCATGCTCTTAATATTTTGACCTGAATATTGTCAGAACCTTCTCACTGTCTTTCCTGTCTTCAGTCTTTGCCCTCTTTAATCTGTCCAAACATCTTTTGCCTGCGCAATCTCTTCAGAGGAATTCTGCTCATGTTATAGATGTCCTCACTTAAAAACAGTCAGTTGGCTCCCTAATGTAAACTGAATTAAATACAAACTTTTTAGCTTGCCATTTGAGACCCTCAGCAGTTTGATATTGAGGAGGCCAGGTTATTTCTCATCCATATTCTCATTAATTCTCTTACGTTCTAGTCAAACTGAACAATTAATAGTTCCCTAATATTGTTCTTCCTCATCTTACTTTTTCATTTATGCAGTCCATTCTTCATTTCCTTCTTATCTCTTCTGATGAAGGCTTTTCTACCTTCCAGATCCAGCTCAGGTGCTTCCTCTTCCATGAATCTTCCCTGCTAGAATGATCTCTTCTGTCTTGATTTTATCCTCCTTTTCTGCTTAACCTCTCCCATGTACACTTCTCATCTAACTTCTGTTAGTTATCCCAGTCACTGTCTCATTTCCCCAACTGGTTTGTAAGCTCTTTGAGGGCAGGATATTGTTTGTATCTATCATTGTGTTCAATGTGCCACATATAGCAATTGACATTTAATAAATGTTTGTCACATTGAACTTACTTGGATTGACTTAAACAGATTGCCTTGATTCACAGGCTATGGTCTTGAACGGCATCAGATTCGTCCCTTGCAATTAGCTGTGGCCCAGAAGCTCCTCTCTCATGTCTGTTCAATTGCTGACTCCAGCACTCAGAATTTGGATTTAGGCTCCTTTGAAAAAGTGGATTTTCTGATCTGTGTACCACCCTCAGAAGTGACTTATCAACAGACCTTGTTTCATCTTTGGCATTCAGGTATATGGGGCCTTCAGGGTTGGCATTTGGGTGTATGGGGCCTTCAAGCTTGGTCCTTCCTTCCTTCCTTCCTTCCTTCCTTCCTTCCTTCCTTCCTTCCTTCCTTCCTTCCTTCCTTCCTTCCTTCCTTCCTTCCTTCCTTCCTTCCTGTCAGCTAAACTAATTTCCCACTATACTCCATGTAATTTTGTCTTTTATGGAAGTAGAAATGCTTTTAAAAAATTCATTCAGCCATTAGAAAATGCTTTGCAGCTCACAATTTCTATTGGCTATTTGGCAGGTAAATATATGATCGTCAGGTTTAGATTTAGAGGAAATATTAGAGATTATTTGTCCAGCATTTCTCAGAGTATTTGGTTTCAGGACCCTTTTATACTCTAAAAATAACATTTATTAGGGGCAGCTAGTTGGCTCAGTGGATTGAGAGCCAGGCCTAGAGATGAGAAGTCCTGGATTCAAATCTGGCTTTAGACATATATTAGTTGTGTGACCTTGGGCAAGTCACTTAACCCATATTGACTAGCCCTTAACATTCTTCTACCTTGGAACCAATAGACAGTATTGATTCTAAGACAGAAGGTAAGGGTTTTTATTTTAATAAAAAAAATAACATTTATTTATGTTGGGTTAGATCTGTAAAGAGTTACCATCTTAGTATGAACTTGAAAATAGATTCAACCTCTGGATCCCTAAAAGGGTGTCAGGGACCCCCAAAGGGTTTCTCCACTCCCCCTTGAGAAACACTGATCTAGTCCAATCCCCACATTTTGCTGGTGAACAACCTAAGGGCTAGAATGGTGATTAGATTTAACCAAAGTCATATAGATAGTCTTAAGCAGCAAAGCCAGGATTCAAAACATATCTACAAATTACTTTTGGACTCCCTAATGCACTTTTATTTTCTCCTAGGAGTTTTGCTAGAACTTGGCCTGGAAAAGGAACATGTGACTAAGCAGAGAGTAGAACAGTATGTAGTGAAGCTGGATGCAGAGGCCCAAACCAAATTTAAGGTTTTTCTGCAAAACTCTCTTCAAAACCCTCATACACTGTTTGTTCTAATCCACGACCATGCACATTGGGATCTTGTGAGGTAAGATGGATTGGTTTTATAGTAGGATTGAAATTTTTTTTTTTTTCTGAAACAATATGGTTGCTCTCATACTTGAGACAATGGGTATAGTTGCTAAAAAAATGATCATGGTGATGATGATTATTAATTTATATAGCACCTTGCAATTTGTATGGTCACTTTTCTTACTATAACCTGATGGAGTAGTAGTGTAGATATGATCATTCCCATTTATAAAGGGGAGGCTCATAGATGTGACTCTCCAAAGATGAAATCTTGAATTTGAGCCCAGTTGCTTTTATAGCTTTTAAAAAAAATCTTTACCTCCTATCTTAGAATCAATACTACATATTAGTTCTAAGGCAGAAGAGCAATAAGGTGGGGGGGGGGTGAGCAATTGGAGTTAAGTGACTTCCATAGGGTCACACAGCTAGGAAGTATCTGAGGTCAGATTTGAATCCAGCAACTCCCATCTCCAGACCTGGCTCTCAATCCACTGAGCCATTTAGCTGTCCCTACATTCTTTATTATGCCGTATTTATAGTTGCAAGAAAATTCACGAATGAGAGAAACAGTAAGGTATGGTCACATCAATATGAGCTTAGGCAGCAGAAAATCTGACTGCTATTTTTTAGATGTGTGATTTGTGCAAATAACTTAATATCTCTACGCCTCAATTACTTCATCTGCAAAAAGTGGTTATCATCACATAGTGTATAGCTTGCCTACCTCTTAAAATATTTTGTGAGATGTAATAGTTAAAGGAATTGTTGAGGATTGAAGAGGTACAGGGGATAAGGAAGGTTTTGTAACAGGGAGTGGAGGAGTTGAAGGGATAGAGGGAATATGGCTGCTGGTGAGGTAAAAGGAGAGAGACACCCCTTGCTGAGAGGCTGTCTTTGAAAAATGGGGTTCCTGAGAAATGGGCCAACTATGATAGCCTGAGAGGATGTCTTCTCTATTGATTGATGTTGAAGATATCCTAGGGCAGGTAATCATGGACCCTCCTGAGGGACAAACTTCACTCCTCTGACAGAGGCTGGCACTAAAGAAAAAGTACCGGACTGAAGAGTGTGTGAAACTGATTACCTCGATGGGGGAGGGGCCCCAAGGGATTGGAATCTGGAGGAGGGGAAGACTCTGAATGGTAGAGGAATTGGTCTCTCGAGCTTACGAAGCTGAAGATAGAAGGCGGAGAAAGACTTTCTCCTGAGGGTTACCCACCTTTCCTGCTGGTGACTGGAAATCTTTCCTCTAACATTTCCCAATTGAAAAGATTATTGAAGAGGAAACCTGAGAAAGACATTTTAAATCTCTGTCTGACTTTACCTCACCTCCTGTTGCCCTGAGTCTGAACTGTGGCCAATGGGCCAAACCCAGGGTGAGTCAACCTGACTTTCTCTCAGGGGCTCAGGCTGTCAAAGCTTGAGTTTCCCCCAGACTCAAGGAGGGAGGGAAAAGGGTTTTAGATAGAGACAGGGACCCCCTCTCCCCACTTTCCTTTCCCATTCTTTCCCTGCCAGGTTTCCCTTTGTATTATCCTGATTGAGTTAAGTTGACATTAAAATAGTTATCTTTCCCCCAAGCTGTGTGTGAGTGAACAGATCAAGGGGAGACCCTTAGGTCTTGAGGAGCGGAGGGGGCACAAGAAGGACAAGAGCGAATCTGGGAGATCAGCCTTAGCTAAGGAGGAAAGGCAAAAGGGGAAAAATCTTCAAATCTCCTCTCCTCTCTCTGAGCCAACCTTAAACATCAGCTGTCTCCCCTGAACCCCGCGTTGAGAGGGGGGTCTCACTCTTTCCCCCTCTCTATACTGAAAGTCTTAACCCCTCAAATATAAATAAACAACCCTCATAATACAAATGGAACCCTATATTTAAAAGAACCCCATTTATATATAAAAAGAAAGCTTTAGTGACTGTCACCAACTGTCATCAACTGTCAATTGTGAGGTTGTTGTCAATTATAACTCCTGAAGCTAGCAGCCATTTTCACTGGCTTTGCCTAGGAGTTTGCACACAGGATCAAAAACATTTTGATTCTTGGTGGGGGGGAGTACAAGTCAGTTACCAACTTCTACTCTGCTCAGTTGGAAAACTGAGGAAGAGAGGCTATTGTTAAAGGAAGGCATACTAGGGCTGTCAGTGATAGGATATAGCCATCTTGTATCCTATCTAGCTAGAAGCAGAGTGGGGATAACAACCATTTTCTAATTGTTAACTCCTGGTAGTTAGAGCCTAGAAAAGATCTAATGGGAAATATGTTACAACTAATACTGTGGTCTGCTGTGTTAGGAATAATTGCAATTTATTGGGGCTACTGTAGTATTTATAATACAGTGACAGGGATGATAGACAATGTTCTGGGGACATTAACCAATATGACTATGGGATGGACACAGTTACCAATGAATTATCTAGATGTGAATTACCTATGGCAAATCATACCCCAAATTTATGTGGTGTTTGTGGCAGTGACTAACATCTTAAAGAATATCAAAGCTGGTGTCAACCTGATCTTCCAAAAGAAAACTGTACATGGTCTATTGATCAATAATAGATTAGAGGCATTGTTTGGTCAGATCTCTATTATAACTGAGATATGCAAGGATTACATGCAGATAAAACAAGGCATTGGGAAGGGAACTGATGTGGAGACTGAGGATGTGACCAGACAGACTAATAAGGATGATGTAGTTACTAATACTAATACTGGGACACCATTAGGGGCAATGGGGGAAATGACCTTGCCAATAACATACAGGCCCAAAAAAACAAGGCACCAATTAATGCATCTGCTAACAATCTTGCAAATGCATCAAAAGCTTAAAAGATTATGCCTTTGTGTGATGTTGCTAAGGTCACTGATAACTCTGGCATCTTACATGCAAAAGTTCATAAGTAATTCACCATCCATGACTTAGAGTCTTTATGTAAACACATTCCTAAATTTTTATTAGAGCCTCATCTCTCAAAGAACTAAAGAGAGCATTTTGCCTCTATGAACCAGATTTTTAGGATGTAGAAATTCTTTTATCTGAACTTTTTATGCCTTAGGAACATAACTTTACTGAGCAAACTAGAAAAGATTCCTCACTAACAAGCTGACCAGAAGCTTTTGAGGATCAGAATTTTTCTAATCCAAGATCAATGACTTATCTAAGAAAATTCCATGAGGATCTAGTACAGGGAATGAAGCAATTGTCAGAAAGACCCAATGCATGGGGAAAATTTGACAGATTATCCCAAGAAAAAAATGAACATCCAAGCTCATTTATCAATCACCTTATTGAAAAACTGAGGGATTGTTGGGCTTTAACCTTGATTCAAAAGAACCAGAGGCACATGTGAGGAAACAATTTCTCAAGTGCTGTCATAAACACTTGAGATATTTCTTCAGGAATTATTGCCCTAAATTTGACACCATCTTACTTAATGAACTTAGGGACACTGCCACCTATATCCATGATAACAAAGTAGATTAGGAAAGAGAAAAAGATGATCTAAAGAGAAAGCTCTAAGAGACCTCTGAAATATTAAGGCAGAAAGAATTAGAGGAGGTTAAGAACCTGGCTACAAGTAAGACATTTAACAGACAAACCACACAGTATTGACAGACACCCCAAAGTCAACAGAGGGTGGCAAAGACACACCAGAACTTTCTTTTTATGTTCTTGTCAGGGGAAGATAGTAAGAAACTGCCCAATGAAACATCGCTATGAACAGGGCCAAAATAAGAGAGATGGGAAAGGTCAAAATGCCAATTATCAGGGAAAATATATATAATAACAATACCCATGGGAGACAGGACTCTAATAGCCAGCAGTGTTGCTTTCACTGCAGACTTAGAGAACAGGAGACCCCAGACCTGAAATCTATGGAAGCAGCAATAACTTTTGGAGCAAAATCCCATTATTCAGAATTTGTAGTAAGGAATAATCATTATACCTCTCTAGCATTATCTAGTAAAAAAGAGACCAATGGGGTAGGTTCCCCAGGGAGGAAACATGAGAGCATAAGCATTAAGGGCAAAAAAGGGAGATGGTAGAAAGGAAAAAGAAAACTTTAAAATTTTAATGGTGGAGAAACAGATAGTTGGGCAAGATGCCAATGGAGGCAACTTATGTACAAAACAAATCTATAATTGAGATGGAGAGAGAAATTACACACATAATAGTAGACATGAAACATGACATTTATGATTCACAACACATGGGCACACAAAACTGCATGGAGAAAAGCAAGGAACAGATGAAAACTTTTTTGGAAAATTTTTAGCTTGTAGAATGGGTCTAGGGAGTGGAAAATCAAACAGGGCTAGCAAATCTTTAAAACAGCAACTTAAGTATCCAGACCATTCTGACAAGATAGCCAAACAAGACATTGTTGCAAGAGACTTTGAAGCTGATATGTTTATACATCTAAGAGGGGAAAGAAAGAAAATTAGGGGAGAACTAACTTAAACCCCAAAGCCAAAGACTTTTTTTTACCCACAAGATCATATCAAAGGTCATATAACACTCAAAGACACCAGTTCTGGGGATGGGTTTAGAACAGATCACTACCAAAATTCCAATGACTGTCTATTCTCTGAACCAGAAACTGCAAAACAAAACAATCTAAGAGAGTGGGCTTATTATTCCCTGTGCAATTGATGAGTTTATTACTGGGGTAATACCCTCTATTGACTCTTTTGAGAGGGGATACTGAGGAATGGAAGGAGGTGGGCTAGATTTAGTTTTTATCTGCACAGGAACAGCCGTCTTGAGTAAGCCTACATCGGAAGAAGATGTGGCCCAAAGAGACTCCGGTATATCTTCAGGTATTACAAAGGTGGAATGCTCTTTTCCCTCCTGACTCTCTGAGAGAATTACAGGGAGTAAATTTAAAGATTCCTCCAGTACTTCCAATGATAAGGAACCATCTAGGGAGCAAGTTATTGTGGCTCTGAGTTTGCATAGAAGGTCCCTCCCCAGCAAATTTAAAGGGGAGTCAGGCATCAAAAGGAAGGAGTGTTGTAACCTCTAGGGGCCCTACAGACACCATTATAGGGGAAAGCCTTTTAACCCTTTGGGGTATTCCTGACACTCCCATTACATTCTCTGAGCCAACAGAATAACAATGTAAATCAGGTGTTCTCTTTAATACAGACCAGGAAGCTCCAGTGTCTAAAAGACAATCATAATAGGTGTTACTCACCTTTAAAGTAACATGGGGTTCATTAGTATGGGGGGAGTAGTGGATAGGTACAACTGGTAGTAGGACATCAGGGTCTGGAAAATCAAAGGTTGTATCCTCTGATTCCTGTGCCCCCCCCCGACACCTTCATTGTGTTTGGGAAGTTCCTTGGGCACCCCCCTGAACGGCACCCCCTTGAGGGGCATTAGAACCTCGAGTATTTTTTGGACGAGCACCACTTAAGTTATATTGTTGTGGAGTCATTTGGTTTGAGTTATCATTTTCCCAATATCTATTCCTATAGTCATCATTCCTAAAGTTGTGGTTTCCATTGTCATAATTATAGTTATTTCTATAATTATCACTTTTGTAATTGTTATTAAACTGCATATTCCTTCCGATAATCTTGAGAAAAGCTCTACACTCTACCATTCTGTGGCCCTTCTTCTCACAGAAGTGGTAGGTACTGGATCGATAATTAGATTTCTGGAGATGGACAAGTGTCATTGGTTCATTATCATGCCCACTTTCTATTTTAGCTATCTTATCTTTTAAACATCTCAATTATTTCTTCATTTCCTCTATGACATCATTATTTTCTTCTTCCTTTTCTTTGTTTCCCTTTAAAACATATATAGCTGTTTTTCACAATTCTTCAAGGTCCATCTCTGGCCATCTTGGACAATGTGTTCTAAAATAATCCTTAATCACTTTGCAAGAGTTATTGACAAAGATCCTTCTAACTTTTCTTAAGCTATTTTCTTTAGATAGGTCAAAATTCAGGTATCTACCCCCAAACTCAAATATTCTATCCATAAATCTGGAGGGTGTTTCTTCCTCATTTTGCTCAACTTTTTCAAGTTCCATCCACTTATCTGTACTGTCTGCACATTCCCTCATAGCTGTAAGGATGGCCTCTCTACAATGGTATAGTTGTAGATAATCCTCAGGGTTGTTATAATCCCATTTGGCATCCTGAGATGTGCTGCATTACGCCCCTGGGTTTTGTTGACATGAGCAATTATTTCATTTTTCTCATGTTCAGTTAAAAAAGTGTGCAGCAAGTTTTCAATGTCCTTGACACCTCCAATTGTCTTCTTCTTCCCAAATTTTTGGCAAAATAAGCTGGAAAACCTGGCTGGCTTTGCCAAAACTGTAGAAGTGGTTATCATCACATAGTGCATAGCTTGCTTATCTCTTAAAATTTTTTGTGAGGCTAAAGTGAGGGAATGGATATCAAAACATAGTGAAAATGATAATGTGCTTCACAAATGATAGGTGTGTTTCATTGGAAAAAACCGGGGTTAATGCGCCTGTGCCATAGTAATAATTCATTTACATTAACATCTAAAGATTCACAGAACACTTTGCCCTCAGCTATCTGTCATAATTTTAGAGCAGGAAATGACAAACTGCTCCAATATTTTTGCCAAGACAATTCCAAATGGGTTTCACAAAGAGTTGAACAAGACTGAAATGCCTGGACAATGACTATCTCTCATAATAGCTGTAACAAAACAGACAAAGGAAAGACATTTTTGTTTAGGAGGAATGCTTAGATCATTGGTTTGAAATGTTGAAATGAATTGGTTAACTTAAATTTTAAAAAAATGAGTTGGTTAAGTACTATTATATTATTATATTATATTATTATACCAATAGGTATTATTATTTCTGATTTGCTATTTTTTAGGTGTCCAACTCCCAATAATGCCTATGTATATAGTAATTAACAGATTTTTTTGGAAGACAAACAGAAACCTAGGGGTTTAAGTGCTTAACACATGGTTCCAGGAATGATAAATGGCAAAGCTAGGGCTTACAATTCTCCACTAGAGGGCACTGTAGCAATTTAAAAGACAATGGCCACACCAATCTTCCCTCCTCAAAAAAAAACAAACTAGGTTCTTATTTGTATTAAGTATTCCATCCACTTCATAGTTGTAGGACAGGAAAAGGGATTGGACCTGTGATTTCTTTTTATGAGGAACTTCCAGGTCCAGCAACTCCCTCTACCAATACAGACTGTCTTCTCTTTAACTTGTCTTGACTTATCTAGGACCATTAATCCTATTTGCCAAAGAAATGACTTTAATCTAGATCTTCCTGGCTTTGTGCCCAGCTGTCTATCAGCCATGCCACTCTCCACCCATTTGTTCTGTCTCTTAGAAGCAAGCTGAAATATCTAATAGGTAACTGGTAATAAGCCTTTCTGTATTCAGATAGACCCTTTTCTTTGATGGATGAAAGTCAAGTCTTTAGGCCCATTCTTGGAACATTTTTGCTTTCTTAAGACCTAACAAAGCATACACATCACCCAGTGTCTATAACACTGGAATCTAGTGTTTGCTTCTGTGCTGCCTCAAGATGTCAGAGGAGCGCTTTGATGGAGGATCTGTTTTTTATAATATAAGGTCATGTTGAAGACACTATTTTGGATTTCCCTTTGCCTTTGTTAGATTGACCTTTCATATGATACATGTCTACAGTACTTGGAGTTTGAACAAAGAAGAGAGAGCATGTGACTGTGATTTATGAATCTCTTTTAAAATGTGTGTATGTGGGCAGCTGTGTAAGTCAGTGGTTTGGGAGGTAGTCCTAGAGATTGGAGGTTCTGAGTTCAAATTTGATCTCAGACACTTCCTAGGTGTGTGCCTGGGCAAGTCACCTAACCCTTGTAACCTAGCCCTTACAGTTCTTCTGCCTTGGAATCAATACCAAGTATTGATTCTAAGACTGAAGATAAGGGTATAAAAAAAACAAAAACAATTGATGTGGGTTGTGACCCCAGGCAATTCATTTAAAGTGGTTGGTTGGGACAGCTTCCTTCATAGATTTTAAGGCCTGGAGTTGGGAGGACCTGGGTTCAAATGTGGCCTCAGATACTTTCTAGTTGTATGACCCTGGGCAAGTCACTCAATCCTAGGTGCATAGCCCTAACTGCTTTTGTGCCTTGGGACTCACATTTAGTATTGATTCTAAGATAAGAAGGTAAGAATTAACAAAAATAAATAAAATGTATGACCTCAGTTTATTTTTGAAACTGAGACTCTTCAAAGGGTTTAATTTAAAAGCTATGATTTTGGTTTGATAATCTGTTACCTAATCATTTTGCTTATATTTATCGAAATGTATTTTGAAAAAAAACCCAAGATATGTGAAGGATTTTCTTGCTCTCTAAGATACTTTTTAAAAATAATCTTCTGTAGATATTTATTTTGAAAAATAAAAAAGGCCTCCTCATCTATAATGACAAAATGCCAGTCTGATGAGGGGAATATATAGTCCAAATCAGGGGTCCCCAAAGTTTTTACATAGGAGGTCAGTTCACTATCCCTCAGACCATTGGAGGGCCGGACTATAAAAAACAAACAAACAAACTACGAACAAATCCACTATGAGCAAATGCACACTGCACATATTTTATTTTAAGGTAAAAAAACCAAATGGGAACAAATACAATGTTTAAAATAAAGAAAAAGTAAATTTAAATAAAAAACTGACCAGTATTTCAATGGGAATTATGGGTCTGCTTTTTGATAATGAGATGGTCAATGTCTGGTTCCATATTGGTCACTGCTAGCTGTAACAAGTGATGTAAGTGTGCATCAGTTAGTCTGGATCTGGCTGGAGATTTCAGATATTTCCTTCTGGATAAAGCCTGTTCACAAACATAAGTGCTGCCAAAGATGGTTGCCATTTTGAATGCATGGTTCCTGAGATTAGGATATGTCTAAGAAGGGAGGGATGCATAGAAATTAGGCAAGCTGCTTGACTTGAATGAGTCTTTCAGAGAGTCACAATTCTGCAGTTCAGCCAGTTCCATTTGGTAAATTGTATTCACCTTTTCAATGTCAATAGAAAATGGGTTACGGAAAAGCTGTATGTTCTGTTCATGGAGATGAAGCTCTTTAAATCTGAATTGGAACTCCTTTTGCAACTTTTCCAGTGAATCCACACATGTTTCTTTTGGGAATGCAATCAAGGGTTTTTCTGCTAACAGATTTTGAGTTAAGGCGAGATGGCAGAAATTTTCCTCCTTCACTTGTTTGATAGTCCTAATTTTACTTCAGATGCTTTCACATGTGATTGCATATCACAGATGAGCTTTCCTTTTCCTTCAAGTTGCACATTGAAATTGTTAAGTAGCTCTGTTACATGTCAGAAAGGCGAGGTGCCATTTCCATTCTGCATCATTGAGCTCTGGTACTTCTTTGTTTTTTTGAAAGCATAAAAACTGTAATCTGTGGAAGTAAGTCATAGAAGTGTCTCAAAACTCTCCCTCAACTCAGCCAGCCAACTTCTGTGTGGTACAGAACATATTCATAGGCATCATTTAGCTCAGACAGAAATCCCTGAAATTGTTTATGGTTTAGTGCATTAGCTCTAATGAACTTAACACAAGATACTACAATTTTCATAATAGAGTCCCACTTAAGTGATTTACTGAATAGCAATACTTGTTGGTGAATGAGTCATTGTATGGCTATTGGATGAGAATGGTTGTTTGTCCATCTCTTGGTTAATGTAAGTATTCCTTTCTTAGATCCCACCATGCTAGGAGCACCATCAGTTGTCACACTGGCATGGCCTTTCTTGGCTAGCAACAGAGACAAGGGGGGAGTGCATCAAACTCAGATTAGCTGGGCACAGCCATATGAGTAGGTGCCTTTCTTTCTAACTCCAACTTTTATTATCTATTAAATAACTATAAATTAATATATAGTCTCCAGAGAATTTTAATCCTAACAAGTGGCAAGGGCTAGGCAATCAGGGTTAAGTGACTTGCCCAGGGTCACACATCTAGGAAGTGTGTGAGGCCAGATTTGAACCTAGGTTCTCTCAATTCAGGACCTGGCTCTGTATCTACTGTGCTACCTAGTTGCCCTTTATAAATCCACCTTTGAATGAAGAGAAGGGACTCATAGTTTCCTGTTATCAGAAATATATGGAATAATACACATTGTTAATTTCCTGCTCAATGTGTTCTTGGGCAAGAAATCAATATGACCCTCCCAGTTTTATAGAAGCTTGATTGATTGACAGATTGTTTCCCTGGATAGCTTAACTCATTCACAAAATGATCTTTGTATGTATAGGTAGATTTTGACTTATTCGACAATGAGGGCACAATTTTGAGGCAAAGAGAAGCTCTTAGATGGTTGGGTAGGAAACAAGGTTTTAATTTTGCCTCAATTTAAGGTAAGTAGTTTTAGTTTGTCATTGGGTTTGCTCTTTCTAGCTTTTGGGGGGACTTTTTGGAAAAGATTTTGAGAAAGTAAGGGAGTGAGATTTGAGACTAATGGGGAAAGTCTTGCTTCATTTTTTGATTGACTAAGTTCCTTGCCATGTTTGTTTGATGATATTAAAAATGTCCTTGTTTGTTTCTTCCTTTTCCCTTTTTCTCCTGTCTTCTAATACCAACAGTGCCGTTCATAATCTCTATCCTCAAACTGAGCCAGCAGTAGGACTTGTTGATCGACTACTCAACTGTAGAGAAGTGAAGGAGGCACCCAACATTGTTACCCTCCATGTAACCTCCTTCCCATATGCTTTACAGACTCAGCACACCCTGATTAGCCCTTACAATGAGATCCACTGGCCTGCTTCCTACAGTAATGTAAGAGATATATTTCTGGGGGAATTCTACGATTCTTAGAAGTGTTTATACTAGAGCTTGGAAAAATTATAAGTAGTGGAACATCAAATAACCAGAACATTTGAAGAGTGGCATAGTGATGATAGTGATGACTAATTAATTCCTAAAATGCATGGTATATTCATTTGTTAATTCATTCAACCAGTGTTTATTAGGTGGAGATATTCCATATTATCCAGAACCTTGGTGAGTTCACATCTCTATTCTGCTACTTACTACCGCTGAGATACTAAGGACATCTTTTAACCTTTTGGGGCTTAATTTTCTTTATTTAAATTAAAAAAAAAACCCCTACCTAATTCTCTCTTAGAATTGATACTAAGTATTGACTGTAAGACAGAGTGTGGCAGGGGTTAGACAATTGGGGTTAAGTGATTTACCCAGGATCATACAGCTAGAAAGTGTCTAGGGTCAGATTTGAACCAAGGTCATTCTGACTCCAGGCCTAGAGCTCTGTCCACTGTGCTACCTAAGAATCTAGGATCCCTTCCAAGTCTGAAAATCACTGATCTTGGAGACAGCTAGGTGGCTTAGTGGATATAGAGAGCTGGCTAGATATAGGAGATCCTGGGTTCAAATATGGCCTCAGACACTTCCTAGGTATGTGATCATGGACAGGGTACTTAACCTTTATTGCCTAGCTCTTTCTCCTCTTGTGCCTTGGAACCAATCTATAATAGTGATTCTAAGATAGAAGGTAAGAATATGAACAAATCATTGTTCTTGCTTTATGCAAAGCAAGATATTAGGCACAGAGGAGTATACATGGCTTCTGGCCTCAGAGAGCTTATAGTCTAAGAGAATTTACCTTCCATTATGTCTTTTCAATTTTTTGGAAGCTTTCCTAAAATATTTCTTTCTCATAGTAGTAGTAAGTTTAATCTATTAGAATTGACTAATTGAGTATCTGATGATTTAGTGTTTTGCCATGGTCTTAGGAGCATATTTATAAACTTTAGACTTCAGTGTAGAGGAATGTAGATAGTAATTATAGATCACAAAAACAATAATAATGTGATATTCAAACATATGTCACTTTAGAGTTTGCAAAGTGCTTTACATCCATTATCTCATTTGAGAATCACAATAGCTCTGTTAGATGATACTATTACCCCTAAAATTTTATAGGTGAGGACATTAATGTTAAATTATTTGCTTATGATTCATTCCTAGTACATGTTTGAGTGTGAGATTCAAACTCAAGTTTTTTGAATCCAAAGCCAGGATTATCTCTGCTATATTCTGAATGATTTAGTTGTTGGTCTTAGAAAAAAATTTAAAGCCTCAATATCAGTCTGTTTACTTGTCATTATCTGTATCCTTGTCATTAAAAAAGAATATAAAAATATTTCTGATTACTTAAGAGCACTGATTGAATTCTGGAAATAAGGTTTTTACTGCAATGGTATATATTTTGATAAAGTAGGACTATTTTTGAGACTGATGTTAAAACAAGTAGAATTGTTTAGAACATTTGTTAGCAATTCTACAAAAAATTTCTTGATCATAAACTCAGATTTCTTTTTAAAATGAATTTTTAAAAGTTAATGTTTTTATTTTTCCTCCTTCATTCTTTCCAGCCCACTGGGGAAAAAAAGAAAAATTCTTTGTAACAAAGTCTGATACTGAACATGTATAAAAATATATATATATGTATCTGGAATCCATCATATCTCTGCATCATCAGATGATAGGGATGATGATAGGGATGGTAATGAACTTAGATTTCAATAGTAGCTTAAAGAAATATAGTTGACTGATACATTTCTAAAACCAGCTTAAAGTTGTCTGAGTAAAATGAATGGCTGTGGAAAGAAAGATCTTTCTTAAAACAAATCACTTGATCAGCAATAAAGATATGCTTTTTATGGAGAATTTTAGTGATCCTGCTGGGTATAAAAGAAAAATAAAAGCCTTTATTCTGTGGGTAGTCCCCAGAAAATAATATGAGAACATTGCCCTATAACTTCAGGTATAGAAGGGCTTTTTGCTAATGGACTTTGATTATCACAAAATCTTGTATTTTCCTTTTTATCCAATACTGATATTAATAATTCCCATACTGCTGACTTATCTTTTACTTGCTTCTGCCACAGAGTTGCTACAAAATCCCCCTACTTGCCCCTTGTCCTCATTCTCATGATATGCATTTTCTGTCCTTCATCTGCCCTGACTCTCCATACCAAAGCCATTCTATAAAGATAATAATATGATTGTACCATAATACTCTGACCCTGTATACCATGTGAAATTTTCCTTACATTTTTTGTTTATTGCAGAAAAGAGACTTGATGAAATCACTTATTTGGAAATCTGTACCTGATATTTTTGGGGCAACCATCCAAACCCATGAACAATTTCATGACAAATGATAGTCTGGTCAAGATTCATCCTCTCCATGAATGATGTTTCTGAATTGCTAATGATCTTGTTTGTTTCAGGGAATGGACTTATATCAGGAAAACAAAAAATACTTTGGACTCTCAGAATTTATTGAATCTACTCTTTCTGGACATAGCCTCCCTTTGCTCCGATATGATAGCTCTTTTGAAGCAATGGTCATGGCATTAGGAAAAAGGTACTGTAAAAAAATTTGGAAGATGATAAAAGTTATTATAAATGATATTAAGAGCTATGCCCAACAAGTACAGTTTTCTGTTCAGTAGAATGGGGTGTGCATCAGCAGAAGTGTACAAGGTAAAGTTAGGTAAACATAAAAATATTATGAAGAGTTTTCATTCTTTAGGAAGAAATTTTGATTAGAGAACTACTAAAGAATTGAAGATAGTATGCAATAATGGAAAGAACACTGGATTTTGACTTTAGAAGACTTGATTTCTAATCTGCTCTTTCTTCTATACTAATTGTTTAACCGTGGCAGAGTTACTTAACCTCTGGGCTTCATTTTTATAACAGTGACTCAGGTATTCACAAGTGCCTACTATGTGTATGGCAATTGTATTAGGCATTGTATAATTTACAAGTTATGAAACATATACTTGTTACTGTGTACAAGGAATTTATATTATACTTAATACATTAGGTAAACAAGGTGTATTTTGATGCTGTGATATTTATTGGTATCTGGAACTCCTAGCATGGAAATCCCCTTCATTGATGTAACATAGCAACTCATAAGGAACTAACAGTCTTAGAGAGCAGCTTGAGCACTGAGGCTGAGTGATTTACTCATGTTCACATAGCTAGTATGTGTCAGTATTGTGTCTAGCACTTTCTGACTCCAAGGCTGGCCCTCTATTCACTAGGCAAAACTGCCTTTCACAATACACAATACACAAATACTTTTTCCCCATTCATTAATTTGTTTGATTGTTACATTAAAGTTCTCATGTAGCTCTTTCCTTCTCCTCCCTAAGCTAAAGAAGGCATGTGACAAAAAGATAAATGTATATTTTTATATGTATACATAAAAATGGATATATGTATATCTTCATATAAAGCATATATGTATATCTTTATATATCATATATAGTTATATTAAAAACCAATATCTTGCTTGTTTCTCTTTATAAGTTCTTTCTCTGGAAGGTTACATATACAAGTTACTCTTCAAAAAACATACAAGTAATTAAATAAATCCTGCCCCACAAAATCATAAAAAAGTTTCTAAGGAGTGAGAGTTCTAATAAATGGGAGATGGAAGGAATCGAGGAGGTGGCATGTGTGAGTTGGCGCCTAAGCTGTGCTTCAGAGGAAGCTAAGAATTTGAGAACATAGAGATGAATAGGAAGTGATACCTTCTGGATGTCAATGTCTACTTATACAGAGGCATGGTAGTGAAATATGGGATGGCATGTAGGGAAAAATTAGCTGGAGAGATTGACGAGAATGAACAGTATTTGAAGAGAAGTAATATGAAATAATATAAGAAAGTTAAATGGGAGCCTGATTGTTGAAGGCTTTAAATACTAGATTCTGAAGGCAATATAAGGAGTCATAGAAGATTTTTTTGAGCCAGAAGATAATTTGATCAAATCTGTATTACTCAAAGAGTGTTAAATAAATGTTTTTAAAAGGCCTTTCCATTCTTTTTATCTTAGCCTGTCTAACTCCAGAAGTCTGTTTTTATATATAAAAAGCAAGAGCTACTGAAAATAAAGGTGTAAATTATTTTCTCATTCAGATTCAGAGATTTCCTGAGATAATAGACCCAAGGTTAAGAATTGTCTTTTTACAGAGCTGTGAGGAAAGCACTTTGTAAACCTTAACATAATATAGAAATGAAAGTTATTAAAAATAAGAATATAAAGAGGGCTATAAGGGATCTCGGTACTTGTAGAATGAGACACTGGATAATAATCTATTACTGTAGAGGAAGTGAATGGCATCCAGGAGGATTATGGTTGCCATTCTACTTTCTGCTTTCTAGGTAGATTATGGACAGTGGGAAGAAATCTATTGAATGCCCATTTATTGGTGACTATTTAGCTAGAACTTGGGGTGGAATCTGTGGGAAAGAAGAGAGGGGGAAGGAACTGAACTAGTTCCCTTTTTGAAAATTTAGTGCCATCTCCTTCCCTACCTCCTTCCTTTCTCCCTATCCTCAACCATGACTGTCCTTGCTAGAATTATAAAATATGGAAAAGTTGCCTCTAGTGTTATAATTTGAAGGAACTTCAGTGTCAATTAAGTCCAACCCATATAATAAAGGAATTCTCACTATAATATGTCCAACCAATAGCCTTCTAGCCTCTGCTTGAATGCTCCCAATAAAGCATAATTCTCACCTTTCAGGGCAACCTATTTACTTTAGGATTTAATCTCTAAGAAGTTTTCTTGACATCAAATCTAAATTTGCTTATTCGTAGTTTCTACCTATTGCTCCTGCTCTACTAGGACCAAGTAGGAAAAAATCTAATTACTTTTCTACCTAATGACCCTTCAAGTGCTTGAATGTAGTTTTTGGCTGCTCCTGAGTTCTCTCTCTCTCTCTCTCTCTCTCTCTCTCTCTCTCTCTCTCTCTCTCTCTCTCTCTCTCTCTCTCTCTCTCTCTCTCTCTCTCTCTCTCTCTCTCTCTCTCTCCCTCTCTCTCTCTTTCTCTCTCTCTCTCTCTCTCTCTCTCTCTCTCTCTCTCTCTCTCCCTCTCTCTCTCTCTCTCTCTCTCTCTCTCTCTCTCTCTCTCTCTCTCTCTCTCTCTCTCTCTCTCTCTCTCCTGTTGAGATGGAAATAGAAAGTCAGAGAGAAAGAAAAAAAGTGAATTCATGAGGGTCTCTTTAATGGGGCAGCTAGGTGGCATAGTCAGGAAGACCTTAGTTTAAATCTGATCTAAGATAATTACTAGCTGTGTGTGTCCTTGGGAAAGTTACTCAACCCATTTGCGTCAGTTTCCCCATCTATATATAAAAGGAGATAATAATAGCACCTGTCTCCTAGGGTTGTGAAGATCAAATGAGATACTAATAATTGTTAAAAACTTAGTACAATATCTAGCACATAACAGAGTAAGTGCTATATAAATGTTAGTAGTTATGATGAGGGCAGCTAGATCAAGCAGTAGTTCATTGGGCTTAGAGGCAAGAAGACCTGAGTTCAAATGTAGCCTCAGGCACTTACCAGCTATGTGACCCTGGGCAAGTCACTTAACTCTGCCTCAGTTTCCCCAACTGTAAAAGAAGCTAGGGAAAGAAATTACAAACTACTCCATTATCTTTGTTAAGAAAACCCCAGGGGGTAGAGGAGTGGCTCAGTGGATTGAGAGCCAGGCTTAGAGATGGGAGGTCCTAGATTCAAATCTGGCCTCAGACACTTCCCATCTGTGTGACCATGAGCAAGTCACTTGACCCCCATTGCCTAGTCCTTACCACTCTTCTGCCTTAGAAGCAATACACAGTATTGACTCCAAGACGGAAGGTAAGGATTTAAAAAAAAAAAGAAAACCCCACATGGGGTTGCAAAGAGTTGGACATGATTGATATTACTTAACAAAAACAACAAAAGTTATGTTTATTATCATTATTATTATGAACTCAAAAGGTCCTGACTTTCTAGCCTACTTCAAAATTTTGTCTTAGTAGATTCCTACTGATAAGGTCCTAGCTCTTGAGTCGGAATGGATCTCAAAAGCCATATAGTCAAACCTCTTCATTTTACAACTAAGAAAACGTGAGACTTAAGGAGCTTAAGTGACTTGCTATAGGTCATGTAAATAGTAAATGTTAAAGGCAAGATTTAAACATGGCTCCTCTGACTACAGAGCCTATTCTCTTCTCACCATACCTTATTAGCTTTCTTTACTAGAGAGAGCCTGGAATATAGCCTTCTCTCAAAGAAAAGTTTAGCTTTTGTCATTGACAAAGAAGATAAGGCTATACAGTTAGATTTTGACATTTAAGCTAGTTATGAGCTGTTAGTTCTTTGGAATAACCATTAAAAGAATTTTGTTTGTTAATATTAGGGTCCCTACATACAGTAATATCAATTCAACAAGCATTTATTATGTTCACTGTGGGAATGGAAGGATGGAAGACATAGCTAAGATGGGCTATTTCTCTAATGTTCTTTCCTGGTTATAAAAATGCACCTATAATTCATTTGTCAGAATTACTCACTATGTTGATAGTTCTTGACATTTCTCATACTATGTTAGACTTGGAATCACAAAAAATCCTTGTAACGTCTGTCATTAACATAGCACTTGGTACTTGTTGTCTCCTTTGATTCCTTCCACAAGCCTGTAAGATAGTCAGGGCTATCACAAACATAATGTGTCTGAATATCTGTAAGTTTGTGATTGTGTTGGGATACTGTCTTCATATTGCTTTGGCCCTTCCTTCAATAAACATGGAAGTGGGAAAAGGAGGTTTTTTCCTCCTTCCTTCCCCATGACTATAGTTTGTATATTTCACAATTAGAAGAAAACGTGGAAGGGAAGAATCATTTATAAAGAATTGTTCAACAAATGTTTATTAAGCAGTAGCTGGTTATAGCACCACAGCTGCTGATGGAGAGTACAAAGACACAGTCCCTGACTTCATGGAGTTTATTGTTTAGCCAGTTTAAAGCCTTAGAATAAGATGAGATCACCTGGCCCAACCCTTTTATCTTTTCATTTTATATAAGAAGAAACATACCTGGGAGGGTGAACAAAGTATCTTGACCAAGGTCACAGCAACTTGATAAAATTATTCAATAAACATTCCAATCAAAAAAATTTGTTATGCATTTGTTCTGCATAAAGTCTGATGCTATATATAAGTTATTTGGAATGTCCATAAATATGTGAGATATTAGGGAGAAGGAGATGGAGAGAGAGATTCAGGCAAAGTGGCAGAGCTAGGACTAGGACCTGCATTTTCCAGTCACATTTTCCTGTCATGACATCTTATTGCCTTTTCAGGAGGTTTTGGCTTAGGAAACTCTGTTTGTATTAGCAATTATGTTTTGAAAAAGAGAAGGAAATAAAAGTAGAATGTAACATGGTCCCAGTTTCCCTAGTAAAGCCATTGATCACAGCCTACTAGATCACTAGGTTTATTGGTGTGTCAGAAATAGATATCAAAGTGTAACTTGGGTTCAGAACCATTGGATTATAAATCATAGATCTAATTCTATAAGAGAAAACTGGGTCCAAGTATGCAATGGCATTTTAGTTATAATCTGCTCTGACATTATGGTTAACCCATATTCCTGGAATCAGAAGGTATCTCAGACTGTTGCATCCAATCTGCATCTAATGGACAACCCTTTGTAAAGGATGTGTTGGGAGGAGATGCAGAGAAGGGGGGAAACCATTGGTGGACAACAGTTAGGAGATATTTTATTAGAATTTGTACAGTGTGGATAAGGATATTTTTATAATCTACATACTTTTGTGTAGAGTAGTATACAGGTATTTCTTTAGAGAAGCCCCATGTAGGTTTATCAAAATTACTTTTTTCTTCTGTGTGCAATGTTTGGGAACTGTGACACTAATGTAGACATGCTGAATGGCCAGGCAAGGGCTCAGAAGGACACAGTCATCAGTGTAAGTCTTTTTAATAGATTACACTGTGGTCCATGGTGTAGAACAGAGGTGAACAGATGTAGGCACATAGGAAAATAAATGCAAGTAAATTAACTTATTAGACCTTCAAGGTTCTGCCACAAGAAAGGCTTTCTTCTCTCTCCCAAAACACGCACCTCAGCCACAACAGCATAATGAATGAGTCTTAGTAGCCCAAAGATTCAGACTCTCTCTGCTTTAGCTATAGACAGCATCAGAGTGGGAGAGAAGCATACACCTTTGTTATAACTTGGGGCAGCTATTTTTGCCTTTTTACTCCACAGCTCTAATTATCTTTTCTTTCTGATTGTATGAACAGTCCCTTTTTCACAACTGCATTCAATGAATTGCTGGCTAGTAAAGGCATATGTGAGGAGAAGGGTAGGGTGTAGTGTCCTCAGCCTCTCAGTTCCCTAAGTCACCATATTCTCTCATCTCTTCAGGTTTCCCAGATTGCATAGTGCGGTGATAAGAACCTTTGTCCTTGTTCAACATTATTCTGCAGCAATGATGGCTGTTAGTGGCCTGTCGCAGATGAAGAACTACACATCTGTGGAGACTCTGGAGATCACCCAGAATCTAATCAACTCTTCTAAGCAGTGTGCCTGTGGGCATGGGCTCATGGTTGTGCTTCGTATTCCTTGCATCCCCTTGGCTGCTGTCGCATATGAGCGGCTCTATCATGTAAGGGAAAGACTAGCCCTAGAAGATCACTTTGAGATCATTTTGGGGAACCCAAATTCTACCATCACCATTGGGAAACACTTTGTGGAACAATTAAAGGTAAGTTAATGTTGGGCTCCTTTCCCACCTTCTTCCCACAAGGAGATGTATGTTGATGAAATATGGTTAGTCTCTTCATGTGCTTATGGACTTCTGTGAATTTGATGAGATCTCTTTCTGTCTTGAGCCATCTTTAAAATGACCAATGTAGGACAGAAGAACACTAAGACATTTCTTAGTGTTAAACTTAGGAAGATAGTTCTCCCCAGAAAACCTGGGATCACACAGAGGCCCTGATGTTTACTGTATAAGTATCCTTGAGCAACCTAATTGACTTCATCTCTCTGACTCTTAGTTTTCTTCTCTATACAATGAATGTGTTGGACTATATTATATTTAAGGTCCTTAGCTATACTATATCCTGAGATACATTATTATGTTCCTATGATCCAGAGCTTCCTTAAAGGGGAGGGCAGATGCTCAGAGAAAGATTATGCCTTCCATCTCACAATTGGAAGAGACCTCAGGGTCCATCTATTATAAGGATTCCTTGACCAAGAATCTATTAACTTTGTGGGACATCTGGGTGGCTCAGTGGATTGAGAGCTAGACCTATGGATGGGAGGTCCTGGGTTCAAATGTGGACTCAGACACTTCCTGATTGTGTGACCCTCGGCAAGTCACTTGATCCCCATTGCCTAGCCCTTACCACTCTTCTGCCTTAAAACCAATACACACTATTGATTCTAAGATGGAAGGTAAAGGTTTAAAAAAAAGAATATATTCACTTTGAATATATTTTGCATTTATTTTTCTGTGTAGATCTTGCTTCCTCTAATAAAATGTAAGCTTCTTAAAGGCAAGGACCATTTCTGCTTTTGTTTCTGTATTTGTAGAACCAAGCACCACTGTACCTAGCAGGTGCTAATAAATGCTTATCGAATGAATGAATGAATGAATGATCCCCTATTTCCAGATATTCATAGTCAATCCCTCTCATTTTGCAGATGAAACTGGGAAGTAGGGAAGAGTCCATGAACATACTTTCATTGGTGCATATTTGGACAAAACTTGAAGTGGAGTTTGGGGGACAAGCACTCAGATGTATCTTTAGTATAGGGAAGAGGTCCCCTCTGACATTCAACACAAAACCTAGGAAAGGGTGAATGTTTATGATGTTGACATGGAATGTTCCATATATATATTGCTAAATCATATAGTAGAATTCTGTTTCTTATATATGGGAATGTATATTGTTCTAAAAAGCTAAAGTTACCCATAACTAGAATTCTTTAGATTGGTTCCAAAGTAGTAGCCTCATCAGCTAATTAGCAGTAGGGTAATAAGCAAAGTTCTATTAATCTGTGAAAACTGTGCCAAAAATAAAAATGTAACAAAATAATATTGGAGTTGATGATCAAAAGCATTGTTGAAGTATTAAAGTAAAGATTCAACTTCCTAATTTGCTGCCTTTTTCAGTAATTCAAGTATCTTTGATTTTCTCCATGAAGACTCTCTCTAAGCAAATTAGGTATTTTAATGTTCCCCCTCCCACATGTCTCTCCTTTCCAATACCAGTTCCCAATACCTTATATGCTTTATTGTTGTTTTTTTTAACAATACTATATAAATAATAATAATTGATTTAACATTTATATAATGCTTCTTATAGATGTTCTCTTGTTTGTGCCTTATAATACCCTGCAGTAGGTGCTATTGTTTATTTTTTTTAAAGATGAGGTTACTGAGGCTAGGGGCATTTAAGTAAATTGCTTTGAGTCACACATATAAACTATATCAGATGATTTCATATGTTGCTGTGGTTAAAAAAATTAATCACTTGGTGTGATCAACCTTCTGCTGATGGTTTTTAAAAAAATGTTGCTAGACTAGTACTTGGATGATAGAAACAAGATCAGTGACTAGGTCTATGTTCGAAACCTTATTGATAGGACCTTGCCGAGCTTACTCCAGGTAATTTCTGTGCTATGATGAGGCATCATAGAGGTTTTCAGAAGAAGTTGATTCATCTATCAGTCTTTCTAGAGATATATACATATTATGTATGCATATATATATATATTTATACTCACACAACTATATATATGTATTTGTATAGATAACACATTTTAGAAAATGTTAAAGAACTCAGTTCAAGCACAGATCCCTGAAGATCTTCGCTTGAGACTTTCCATATTGGCATGACTTTGGGACCATTAATGACTACCCATACCCTAAATTAGCATTGGAGAAGTATTGGCATGCATGCCCAGCTGGCTCTCAGGGAGCTGTTCTGTTCCCCCTCTACCCAGTGCCCTAAGAATCCAGAGGGACTGTGTTGAATTCCTTCCTGTCTCTCACACATATTAACTATGTTCCCATAAGCAAGCCATTTAGCATCTCAGAGCCCTGTGATTCTCTGAGAACATGTGTCTTAGATATTGGCATATTATGGTGTATTGGTATTTAATGTCTAAGACATTTCCATCTTGGCAATTCCTTGGCAAATCCAGTGAAATTTTGGTTTCCATGTTCCTCTTTCTCTATCTTTCCCTCCTACTTCGAAACCCCAAGGCAATAAAATCACAACACATCCAGGGAATGATGTATATTTGCTAGGATTGCATGCTAGGATTCCTTAAAATATTTTACTTGGCCCCAGCATGATTTCTTAGGTTCAATCCAATTTCACTTAGGTTTTGGAGTTGTGGGTGGCTGCTATTTGAACAAATTTATTATCCATGGATAAATGGATGCACATATCTATTTTTTTTACAGAGAAAAATATTAACTTCAAACTTGGGTAGTAAAAAATAAACAATGAAGTATTCTTTTAATGTATGTAGCAAGAACTATCTTATTACATCAGAAGAAGATACTTTCAATTCTTTAGTCATTTAAAAATATTTAAGAAATGCATTGTGCTTACTTCGGAATGAACTTGAGATTTCATATAGATTAAAACCTGCTGAGAAAGGATATCTAAAGATATGACAGAAAAGAGATTTTTCTGAAGGAAGTGAGAGTCATAGATGCTTTTTTGATAATAAGGAGATTCTAACACTTGAGAAATAGCTTTCTAGCAGCTAAGACAAAATATATTGGATCATGTAGTAGTAGTAGTAGTAGTTGTTTTTTTTTAAGCCCTTACCTTCTGTCTTAGAATCAATACTGCAGATTGATTTCAAAGCAGAAAAATGGTAAGGGCTAGGCAGTGGGAGGTTGTGATTTGCCTGGAGTTAACATAGCTAGGAAATGTCTGAGGCCGGATTTGAACCCAGGTCCTTCTTTCTCTAAGCCTGACTCTCAATGTGCTGAGCCACCTCGTTGCCCTTCCCTTATATAGTTTTCATATTATTATAATTAAAAAGACAAATTTATTTAGAGACCCTGCCCAAGAATCAAGATACAAGCAGATCTTTATCTCTTAGATCTTTATATAAAAGACATTGAATGAAAAATAGATAACATATTCAATCTAGACATTTGAAATTAGAGATCAACCAGTAGGTAGCTTGGCTTCATTCATTTTAGTAAATACTTATTAGTGGAAAAAAAGTTATATTTAGAGTTAATGGATCTGTATTCAAATCTTGGCTATGCAATTTATTTTTTGTATAATCTTGGGCAAGTCACTTAACCATTTTGGACCTCATTTTTCTCATTTATAAACTGGGAAGAATAATATTTATTTTACCTTCCTCACAGGGTTTTTTTTTTTGTGGGATTTGTGCTTAGAACTGTGAAAATCAGTGGAGAAGTATAAGTTGTTACAACAGTTCAAGGCACTGACAAATGATTTTTTCTTATGTGACAGGTGTGGCAGAAAATTGAAGATGCAGAGTGGAGGCCTCAGACTTATCTTGAGTTAGAGGGGCTGCCTTGTATACTAATATTTAGTGGAATGGATCCTCATGGAGAATCCTTGCCAAGGTGAGCACAGCCTATATTTCCTCCTTTTTTATGCAACCATGATATCTTATATTTATTTGGTTTTTTTAATACTTGAAAATTGCTTTTATTTATAGTATCTGTTTTGGAGATGCAGCGTCGTAGTGTGGATAAGGTATTGGACTACTTGGAGTCAGGAAAATATGAGTCCAAATCTTGCTTCAGACATTTACATAGGAAATAAATAAATTCAAATACATACAAAACAGTCAAACATAAAAGCAGTTTGAAAGAGAGGAAACTCACAGTGTAAGGGGTAGGAAATCAAGCAAGATTTCGTGCAGAAGATGGTAAATGACTTGCATCTGAAAGCAAGGCACCATTAATGCAAAGACCCTGAACAAGGAAATTCATCTCTGTGCAACTTCGTTCGAGAAACTTAAATGTCTCTGTTCCTGTTTCTTCATCTGTAAAATGAGCATTTGGTCAATGACTTCTAATGGCCCCTCCAGCTATTAATTTTTGCACCAGTGATCTATTTTTATCCTTACAATAATCAGCCCTTTTCGGTGATGGTGGGTAATGGTTAGGGAACAACCATTACCACATATATCATTCTCTTATTCATTTTTAGGTCTTTAAGGTACTGTGACCTGCGTTTAATAAACTCATCCTGTTTGATGAGAACAACCTTAGAGCAAGAGCTTGGCTTGGCAGCCTATTTTGTGAGTTCTGAAGTCCCCATGGAGAAAGTGACTGTAGGCGAGGTCTTGGAAAGTGACCCGGAGAAGCTGAGCAGTACAGATAATGAAGATGAAGAGATTGTGACTGAAGGTGTGTGGGCATAGATGGAGTGACTGATTGGCAGGCGCTTCAATCTGCAGGTTCACTTTCTCCCAACCAAACTCCTTAATAAAAGTGGTAAACCTTGCAAGGTAGTATTGTAGGCATTGTAAAATGGAGTCCTGAAGATAGTTTTTATATAATTCATTATATACTATTGTATAGTGTATAGGATTCAAATTCTAATTTGTTTTAACCTTGCTCTACAATCTGGCTTTGCCTTACATTTCTGGTTTATTTTGTATTGTTCTATGCTAGCTACTCCGTGTTGCAGTCAAATTACATTGCTGACCACACTCCAGATTTTCTTCATGCTTTTTATTCTTTTTGTCTGTGTTCAAACTTCCCTCTACTTGGAGCTTCTTCTGTTTCTTTCTTCTCTGGATATCCAATAACCCCAGCCAAAGGTCACCTTTTCCCTCCTACTTTCAGCAGTAACTGAGTTATTTATGCCCCTCAAATGTATTTATCTTGTAATATCATGTGTTTATTTTTGTAGCATGTCCCCATTAAGTTGTACAACAGGGAACTGGATTGTGTCTTGTCTAAATTTGAGAGCTGCTCTGTTATTAAGAACAATGCTTGCACAAAGCAAATATTTGGGAACTGTTTGGAGAATTGAAATGCTATGGAGAATACTAACTAGTATAAGCTATACTGGTTTATTAAGTAGGAATAATATTTATACTTGCTTTGTTTTGGATATTTAGAAAAACAGACCAATTCTAGAAAAATCCTACCTACCTTATATTTAAAAAACAAAACAAAAAATGTAAATCAACATAGCATAAAGTAGGTTGACTATGCTTTAGCAGTCAGTCTAGAAAAAAATAATTCCCTGTGTAGAAAGACAAGTTACATTTGAATTTTCTCTGTGTGTGTTTTTTGACATAGGTTCTGTGTCTGAGAAAAGAAGTCCTGTCAAAAGGGAAAGATCATGCTCTCATGATTCTGCATCGTCATCTCTTTCCTCAAAAACTTCAAGTAAGAATTTTCAAATGGGCAAGACGGTAGGAATAGGTTTTTTTATTATGAAGTTTTAATGAGGAAGTCAAGAGGCAGTAAAGTATGGTGAGAAGAGCAATGACTTTAGAGGCAAAAGATACAAATTCAAATCCTAACTCTTTTACTTATTAACCTCTGGGCCCAAGTCTCCTCATTAGTAAAAAAAGAAGGGGTTGGAAAAGACTTTTAAGGCTCATGTCGTTCTAAATCTATGATCACAAGTGATCCCTATTTTGAATTTTGATTGACATCATTTTCATGGAGAATGGCATTACTATCACTTCAAAAGAAATAATAATAATGATAGCTAACATTTGTTCAGTGCTTACTATTACATGCCAGCAACTGTGCTAAGTTCTTTATAATTATTGTCTCATTAGAACCTCACAACAACCCTGGGAGGCAAGTATTACTATTATTTCCAATTTACAAATGAGAAAACTTAGGCAAACAGAGGTTAAGTGATTTGCTTTGGGTCATATAGTGTTTGAAGCTAGATTTGAACTTAGATCTCCCCGACTACAGGCTTGAGATCATCCACTGTGCTATCTAGTTGCCTGCCATTCAAACTATATATCTCCCTCTCTACTTTGTACTTATGTAGTTAGACTTTGTCAATTAAACCTCTCACTACCACAAATATCTAAGGGTTACCTTGAGTAATTCTCCTTTTTCAATAGTTCTTTTCCTTGTCTTATCTGCTTCCTACCTTGTTATAAACACTATGCTTCTATTCATAAAGGTTAGGATAATTTCAGTTTTTTTGACTACCATGCCCTTTTGTTGAGTTACATCAAACATATAGTCCATTAAAGCTCTCAGATCTTTCCTTAAAACGCATGGCTATTGGATGTTTATCCACATATTCTTCAAAATTATGTAGAACAGGGTATTTGATTATTTGAACCCAAGTTCTAGTGTAGGACTAGAATGTTATCCTCATTAAATTCATAATTCCATTGCCCCCAAATCATACACAATAGTTAGTTGGTTCTTCTAGCTTTGTATGATCCTTCCTTAGGTTTTCAACTATAGTTGTTTTAAAATTAATCTAAAGTATGAAATTTCTCATAAAAACAATGTTTTGAAATAATATCCCCCTCATCTCTATCTCTTATCATCACCTTTGAAATTTCTTTCAAAACTCAGCCCAAGGATCACCATCTACATAAAGCCTTTTCTTATTCTCCCAACTGCTAGCACCTCTCCCACCAATTATGTTATATAGATTTTGTATATGCCTATATGTGTAAATATAATTGGATATGTGTGTGCAAATGTATGTGCAGATATAAATCCTTAAAGAGAAAGATTCTTACTTTTGCATAACCAGCTCTTCACTTTTGGTATATGCTTGTTGATTGGCTGATTTATCCTTTTAAGTTTTCTGCCTAGGAACAAGAAACGCTGCATGTTGTTAATGTCTATTGTCCTCGGGACAGTTAGTGCAAGTGATATTCTGAAACATAGCTTTTCTTTTCAGGTCTGGCCTTTTGCAATGAATCATCTCCACCACTAGTGTCATTGGGTGAGAGGGCCAGATCCCCGCATCCTCCTCTCAATAGTGTGATGGAAGAAGGTGCCGCTAGCTGTGAGAAGCAGAGACAGAGAGTAAGTGAAGGTACTCAGACTACCATCAGCAGGCACTGCCCTGGGCCAGGAGAGCAAGACATGTGCCTGAATCCAAAACCCAACCTTAGAAGTGTCCAGGTTTCAGTCACCTCTTCATCTTCACCATATTCTTCCTCTTCCTCTTCTTCTGCACCGACTTCAAATGCTTTCATCTTACAGAGCTCCCAGTGCCCCATGACCAAAGGATTGAAGCAACCACCCGTAGTTTTCCTGCCTAAGCTGGTCTATGACATGGTTACTTCCACAGACAGCAGTGGCCTTCCTAAGGCATCTTCCCTCCTGCCCTACCATTCAGTCATGTGGGCCAGTTCTTTTCGCCCTCTCTTGAGTAAGATGATGACCTGCACAGAACAGTCTCTCTATTACCGCCAGTGGACTGTCCCCAAACCCAGCCATATGGACTACAATAATAGAAATGAGGGCAGAATGGACAACTTCCACCCCAGGAGACTGCTATTGAGTGGTCCCCCTCAGGTATGTAATCACAAGCTTAGGGCATATTTAGCACTGTTTATCTTGGCTCTTTTCTATTCCTATCTAACCATAGATTCTTAGGGCAGAAAAATAGTTCTTTATTCAGGAATAAAAAAACCCAACAGCCTATTTGATCCAGTTTGATCATTTAATTCATCAGTTAGCAAGCCTTTCTTATGCTTTTCCTTGTGTCAGCCAGTGTGACCTTTTCTGGGACTATAATGAAAAGCAAAAACATGATCCCTGACCTCTAGGAGTTCATATTCTCCTGGGGTAAGAAAACATGGAAAAAATTGTTCATTCAAGATTTATACAGAATAAATGAAAGGTAATCTCCAAGGGAAGGCACTAGAATGTGTGCTTATGTGGTGTGATAAAAAAAAGGCTTCTTGAAAAAGGTAAGATTAGAACATTTTCCAGAATGTAGTGAGTGGATGGATGTAGTGGACTTAGTCAGAAGACCAGAATCTATATTTTCTTGACTTTGTCCCTTAGCAACTGTAGAATTTCCCCTGATTGCTTCACTTACCTCTACAAATGCAACACTAGATGATCTCTAACTTTTCTTCAAGTTCTGAAATTCAGTGACAATGGAATCTAAGGTACTACTCTTTCTTCACTATATGTGAACCATAAGATTTGGTACAAATCACTTGTGGTCTCTTAATAATCAGCCTTCTTGTCTGCAAAATGGGGGAAGTAGTCTTTGCTTACTTATTAACTATATGAATTTGGGTAAATTGCTTCTCTTTTTCAAGTCTTAATTTTTCAAATCTTACGTCATAGAAAAGGCAAATTTTTGTGACTAGGCACTCTTGGTAAGGTTCCTAACACTGTTTGAGATCCTCTGATTTAGTACATGCCTCACAACTGGCAGATGGGGTACCTAGAATCTTAGAGAGGTGAGGTGACTTGATGAGTTTCATAGAGAACCTGAGTAGTGACAAACAGAAGGCAAATCTTTTAAATACCAAAGCCATGACTCATGACTTCCCAAGATGCTTTACACAGTTAATAGTAGATAGAACCAGGGTTAGCACCTTTCTTCTGTTTTTCTCTTTCTTATTCAGCAAGAATTTGTATATAAATGCGAATACAGGCATGCTCCATTTTATCATATTGACTGGTCATTTTGCTAAAGGCTTTCATACTACTTTTATTACTGAAAATTCTGATCTTTACTAATTGTTCAACATTTTATTGTTAAATATATTCTATAAGTGTAATTGATCAAAATACAATATAGCTCAGGCTTGTTTTTTCTTTCCTTTAGTTCCCAATGATGGAAATTTCATAGTATTTCCAAGGAGTTCATTGTATAGGGGAAAGAATCCTGAACAAGTAGCTGTATCTCACTGCTATTCCCAGCTCTGCTACTAACTAGTTATAATTACCTTGGGCAAATCATTTCCCTTTTTGTGACCTTTTTTCCCTTCTGGAAAATAAGGGGAGTTGAATTTGATTAATTCTAAGGGCTTTTCCAAGTAATAACATAGTCTCTGATTGTATGAAATTCTTTTTGTTTCAAATGTATGTATAATTCTTCTCATTAGAACAGTGACCACAAACTATAAGAGTATCATTCTGTGTAAATAGCACCATGGAAAGCAAGAAAACATATGATTTATATAGAAAAGTTCTAGCATTCAAGACATTAACTCTTATGTTTATTTGGTTTGAAGAAATCAAATATAAATTCTTATAGCTTTATAATTATTTCTAAATTAACAATACAGCAAATATTTTTAAGGATCTGCTATGTGTAGGACACTCTTCTAGGCACTGGGAATATAAAGACAAAATGAAATAGTTTCTGGTCTCAAGGAGCTTATTTATGTTCTACTGGGGAGTCACAACATGAACACAAATCAGAAAACAATAGCTAAAGTGCTACCTAGCACTTTTAATATGTGCAAAGTTCGTGTGTTTATATGTAAACACATGCCATCTCTCTCTCTCTCTCTCTCTCTCTCTCTCACAGACACACACACACACACACACACACACACACACACACACACACACACACACACACACACACACCCAGGAGATAGAACCCTGGGCCTTGAGTTAGGAAGATTCATCTTCTGAAGTTCAAATCTGACCTTGGGCACTTACTAGCTGTATTATTCTGGACAAGTCACTTAAACCTTATTTGCCTTAGTTTGCATGTCTATAAAATGAGCTGGAGAAAGAAATGGCAAAAAACTCCTGTATTTTTGCCAAGAAAACCCCAAATTGGGTCATAAAGAGTCAGACATGACTGCTAATGGCTAAATAGCAAAACATACATGCATAAATATATACCCAGGTACATGTGTACATATTTATGTTTGTGTATATATGTATATATATTTACATATGTAAAAAATATAATGCTCACAACAGTGTTGTGAGAGAGGTGCTATTATCCTCATTTACTGATAAGCGTCTGAGGTCAGATTTGAACTTCAGAAGATCAATCTGAGAGAAGCTTGGACCTTCTTTGCTTACATTTCCCATTTTACATAAATATCATTTAATTTCCATTGCCTAACCCTTTACTGTTCTTCTACTTAGAATCAATACTTCTAAAACAGAAGGAAGGGTTTTTAAAATAAATAAATAAAAGAAATATTTCAGCTATGGGAAGAGAGTGGTAGGGAAAGATTTCTGTAGGCTACCAGTAGCTTGGGGCTAAAATATAAAAAGTAAAGCAAAATAATGTGTACTAAGACTACAAAGTATATTAAAGTCCTCTTGTGGAGAGCCTTAAAGTGCTAGATTTAGTTCTTCAGGGGAGCTAGCCACTAGATCTATTAGAATGAAAGACAAAGCACTAAAGATGTCTTGCATCTACCAAATATGGAGAACAAGAAGAACTCTACCAAGATTTGCATAGAATATGTGATGTTTGTTTTCCTGCTATGGCAAAACAGCAGCCACCTCTATTTAGAAATGCAGACTCATTTCTCCCTTAGAACACAATGTAATGGGGGGGGGCAGCTGGGTATCTCAGTGGTTTGAGAGCCAGCCCTAGAGATGGGAGGTCCTAGGTTCAAATCTAGCCTCAGACACTTTCCAGCTGTGTGACCCTGGGAAAGTCACTTAACCCCCATTGCCTAGCCCTTACCAGTCTTCTGCCTTAGAAGCAATACACAGTATTGACTCCAAGATGGAAGGTAAGGGTTTAAAAAAAAAGAATGTAATGAGACTTGAAGAATATCTCTCAATTTTTCAGGTTAGCAGGGAAAATGAACTGTTCCTTTAAAAATGAGAGGAACTTTACAGTGTAAAATAAAGAAAAATATATTTGTATTTGTTCTGTGTTGTATCTTTATTCTGAAATGATATATACTTATCACTATGATTAGAATGTAAATCTCTGCTTGAAAGGGAATAATTTTTTTCATAGAATCTATTTCTATAGCCTTTAGCCTTCTCTACTTGGCATACAGTAACTTAATCTCATGCGAAAAGGCAATCCTGACCTATGTTATGAGGTTGGAGGTTAAAGGAATGTGGCATCAAGATAGGTGAACCATAGATTATTCATTGAATTAGTCGTTCAAAACAACAAAAAAAATTCTTACTGTATGTCAGTCATTATATTAGGTGCTAGACATGTCAAAGTAAAAATAAAACAGTCTTGGCTCTCAGGGAGCTTAGATTCAATTGGGGAAAATAACATGTGTGCAAAAAAAGCATATACAAAATAAAGACAAGATAATTTTGGGAGGAGAAGAGATACTAGCATCCAGGTGGTTCAAGAAAGGTTTCATGTGAGTGGAAGTATTTTAGCCAAGCTTCAAAGGAAAGTAGGTATTTTAAGAAATGGAGGTGAGGAGAAAGCATTTTTTTTTTCAGGCATTGGGATACCCTATTTAGTCACAGAGTTAGGAGATAAAAACCCTTATGTTAGTAATAGCAAAAAAGCCAGTTTGATGAGTCTATGGTATATTTGAAGGGAGTAATGTGTACTAAACTCAGAGTTAAGTAACAGCCATGAGGCTCTTCCTGTAGCATGATAGAAATGTACCACCAGGCAAGAGATAATTGTAATTTAGATGCTCTTTGTATAGTACTTTAAGTTTTGCAGTTATATATAATATGTTTACATATGAATAAAAATATTCATTAATCAATTACCATATTTCAAGCCTTGTACTAATTGCTAGAAATATAGGTACAAGCAAACAAGACAGTCCTTAATCTCAAAGAGCTCAGCTTCTAAAAGGGAGAAATGATTTGGACAGGGAAGTCTGAGGAAATGATGATTGGAGGTATAGGACAAATGATTTTTCCAGGAATGACAATGTTGATTTAATTGTTCTCAGAGCTAGATTTGGAAAATTTCAGGGGACAGGAGGTAAGACATGAGGAGTGCAAGGGAGAGTATGTTTGAGAAGTGGGTGGTGGGTGTGAATCCAGGCAAAGGGAGTTCTCATCAATCAGTACTCAAGGTCCCAGACATAGAAGCCTGAGGACTTGTTGGAGATGGACAATGGAGAGCATGTGATATGTCATGGAGATGTTTATAAAGATGTCTGTAATTTCATTTGAGTCTCACAAGAACCCTTTAAGGACTAAAAATAATATTTTCAGTTTATTAATGAAGAAACTAGGTTCCAAAAGGTCAATGGCCCATGGTCACATAGCTAGTTGGTTGGTTGTTTGTTGTCCTTCATACTTGAAGAGCCCCCAAATGCTTATTGTATATCAATCACTACCCCTAATCCAAAATGATACCACTATGCCAGGTATGATATGTCCAATTGTGGCTGATCAGACTAATATGAACTTGGAAGGCTCTACCATATGTTGTGCACAAATAACTCATATGGACATTTGGGATTCAGATATCTCTAAATATGCACATCTCATGTTTCTTTTGAAATGCTGCCATTCTATTTTGGTAATAAAGCATACTGTCTTATTTGATGTGGGCATGCTACACAGGATGGTCCTGCGCCAATATCACAATTGATACTAAAAGTTCTTCAGAGTCCCTTCTGATCTCTGTGTGAGAGCTCGACATGTGTGAGTTCTTTTAAGCATGGCCAGTACATTGGAGTGGTGTTTCAAGATTCCTAGCTAGTAAATATGGGCTCTTTGAACCCAGGACTTTGTGACTTCAAGGTCCCCCCACTATTAAAGGCTCTATCTCCATCGAGTTAATACCAGAAGAAGAGAAAAATAATGGTTAGTTATTTTCTGCTAAAGAGTACATAAATAACTCTTTTTCTTCTGCCACTAACAGTAGAGATATACAATGTCTTCTTGGGGAATGTAGCTGGGTTAGGGTGGAAAAGGTTTTGAGAGTTGTTTAGCCTAATTACTACTAGCTGTTTTATAGAACTATAGATTTTGAAATAGAAGGGAACTTTGAAATTATTTAGGATAACATCAGATAAAGAAAGTAAAGCTCAGAGAACTTATTCAAGGTCACAGAGCCACTAAATGGCAAACCCTAGTATTCCAAATTAAAAAATTTTTTTTCCGTTTCACCATTCTTTCTCTCTGATTCATATGGACACAGATAATGCTTCCAGAAAGAATAACATTGCTAAAGATTGTGAAGTTTTGGACAAGAAACTGATAAATACTTTTTTCAGCTACATAAGATAATATATTTTGATTGTTGTTAAGATTAAAATTAATATCCAGTACTCCAAGTATCATATTTAATATTTATTAAATATTTATCTTGAAGTATAAGGAAGTAAGGCTAGCAAAAACCAAGAGCTGCTCCTCCCTCCTCCACCATGGAACCAGAGAGCCCATGTGGGAGGAAAACAGAAACTCTAAATTCCTCCCAAGTAAGGAGACACAGAAACAGGAAAAGGAAAAGGGGATTGTGGGAAATGTAGTCTCTAGGGTTCAAGATTCTAAATCAATACATTGTGGATACTTGAACACCATGGCAATGTAAGATGGGGGTCTATTATGAATTGTACAATGGTTGAAATTTCTTTAAAGCAAAATAAATTATTATTTACCGATTAGCACAAATTGGTTTGTTGAAGATCGATTTGAAAATGTATTTGATCGATAATAAAGGAACTACCTTTAGTCATAGAAAAGGAAATAGTGAATGAATGAAATAATTGTTCTTCTCTGTCATGGACTCATATAATTTTTTTCCCCAAATGTGTAAGATATTTGTCATAGTCTCTCTGTTTTCCTTATTTATAGGCCCTTTGGCATGAATTATTTTATTGAATATTTATGTAGGTCTAAGAGCTAAGGAAGAGAAAGCAGCAAAGAGGGGGTCTTAAAATACCTTTTTAAAGTATGGCACCAAGTAACTGGTTCCTGTTTGTTTTGGGGGGGGCATATAGTATGGAGTAGGGAAATAAAGATGTCCCTCTGCAAACACATCCCTATCCCTGCAATTCCTGTTAATCAGAGATTCACTTGGGCTAGGAAAATCTCTGAATATGACTATTATATTCTAGAGAAGTTGAGGTCTACTGGCCATTCTCACCTTATGAACCAACTATAACATGAGGTAATACCAGTCTCGATTGCTGGGCAAGAAAGAAGGGATAAGTTATTTTAGGATATGAAAACTTAAAAATAGGCTAAATCTTTGGTATTATATTTGTTAGTGTTTGTGTAAGGCTTATAGACACTTGAGGGACAATGAGAAATCTCTGGTGGTAGGGAAATAGGTTGAAGAGAATATTAAAGAAAACCTTTGCCCACTTTACAACTTTTCTGTGTGGTTTATATTTCATACTAATTGTTGTGTGAAAGAAGAATTAGACTTTTTTTTGAGATCCAGTTTCCCTATCCAGGTTGTCCCCTATACTTAGAATTTACTCCTCCCTCCTTACTATCTGCTAGAATCCTTAGCTTCCTTCAAAGCACAGCTGAAATGCCACTTCCTATATGAAACCTTTCTTATCCCATTCATTTCACATATATTTTTACAATAAAATACTTATTTAAAAAGTATTCATATATGTATATTTATATATAGAGCATGTATTATCTCTTCCTATAGAATGTGAGGACAGTTAGGTAGCACAGTGGATAAAATACTAGACCTGATGTTATCTTCCTAAGATCAAGTCTGGCCTTTATGTTACTTAACCCTGTTTGCCTCAGTTTCCTCATATGTAAAATGAACTGGGGCAGGAAATGGTAAACTATTCCATTATCTTTGCCAAGAAAACCTTAATTGGAGTCACAAGGAGTTTGACACAAAAAATGAATGAACAGCAACTACATAGAATGCAAGTTTGTTGAGAGCAGGAATTTTTATTTTTGTCTTTGAATCTTAGCATTAGTCAAAGTGCTTGGCACAGAGTTGACACTTAATAAATGCTTATTGTTTAATTAATTCTTTTCTCTCTTTCCTCCCTTACCTCTTCTTGCTAGTCTCTCCTCAGTTTTTCTTTTATTATACTTATGTGTGTACATAATAATAAAAGTATTTTTATAGTGATTTAAGATTTGCAAATATCTTTATAAATATTTCATTTTATTCCCACAACAACCCTGCTTTTAGGAAACTGAGGTTAAATGACTTGTCCATGGTCACAACTAGTAAGCGTTGTAAAGGATAATTTTAGTATTGTGACCTAAACTATATTTAATTATTGGTCTCCATGGGATATCCCAAATAATAAAATACCCAAGTCAGATGGAAATTATGGTGATTTTAATTAATATAGAGAGAACAAATTAAGGAGGAGAGAGAGAGAGAGAGAGGAAAGAGTTAATTAAAACTGCTCCGGCTTAGGCTGAGCCAGGCAGGAGTTAAAGGCCTTGGCCAAGGGGGCCTCCCCTGAGAGACAAGGGAAAGGAAAGTCAGTCTTATCACTCACCACGAGACTGTCTCAAGGAAGCTGTCTGAGGGAGCTCCTCCAGGCTGAATTCCAGGATTGAACTGGCGCCCAGACCTCAGAGGAAGTTACCAGCCAGATTCACCTTTCCAGGGAAAGAGAGTGAAGAGAGGAAGTGATGTGCCCTATATAGATGGTTTTACATCACTTTCCTGCGTCTTATCTGAACCAATGGTAGCTTAGCTTGGCTTAGGACAGCCCAGGGGTCTGTCAGATGCTTTTACACATGTCTATCAAAGGCCATCCTCCCAGATACTTAATCCTTAAGTATGGGTGCAGACATTCCTGACCTTGTTAGACTAAGTAGGGTGGAGCAATGTAGAGTTCACAAGACATTCCTGATTCTGTTAGACCAAGTATCTCCATTGTTATAATCAGGAGGTAGCTAAATAAAATCTCCTAAAGTATGGTCTAAGTAGGGTGGAGTAATTTTAAAGTTCACAGTGTCTAAGGCCAGATTGTACTAAGGTCTTCCTGACTCCAGGTGCTGAGTTCTATTCACTGAGCCCTCTGGCAAAATATGAGTTCCTTGAGGGCAAAGTTTATTTTCTTTGTGCCTTTATATTCCTAAAGTCTAGAATAGTACCTTACAAATATCAGGCATTTAGAACATGATTATTGAATATAAGGTATTCACTGGATATATCTCAACATTTTTAATTTGAGGAGAAATGTCCTTTAAGGTGCTTTTAGGCCCTTATGAGGTTTTTGTCTCTTATGGAAAGAGAGGATAGAATTGTAATTTTATTTTTTAGTCCATCCAAAATTTCGGAGATATAACTATTAGCATGGATAACATTTTGCCATTTTAAAGAATTCTCATATCTCAGGCTAGTGGCTGAGAGAGTATTGATTTTATCTTGCTAAATCAGTTAAAAATTAAATAACCAAACTTAAGAAAATAAAAATAGAATAAAATAACAAAATGGCTAACCTTCAAAACTAAAACAACTAACAACTAAATCAATAAAAAAACTTGCTCAATTATTAGTATGACAGTTCAGTATAGCAAGCTAATCCAAAACGAGTATGATATGGTTAGAAAGGGCATTAATGATAAAAAAAATAGTCTTGAATCCTGAATGTGATAGTGCTGTATGACCCTGGGAGATCATTTAGGCTACTTCTGAGCCTCAGGTAGTTAATTTTAAAATCTGGAATAAAAAAATGCCTCTGCTCTCCAACTCACATATTTATTGATAGAAAAGCACTTTACCAACCTTTAAAGTTATTTAAAGGTACTAATTAAAATTGTGTGGTGTAAAGTAGAGAAAAAACCTTTTGTAAATCATTTGTAATCTAGCAAAATGATTTTTTTTCTTGTCTTAGGGGTTTCTTTTGGTTAATCTGAGCACTTTAGGACCAAGTGTTATTGTTGTTGTTTTGTAAAGCCTCTGGGTTTGTGGCCTCCTCTCACCCTCTTTTATTGTATATTTTCAGATAGGAAAGACAGGTGCCTATCTTCAGTTCCTCAGCATCTTGTCTAGGATGCTCATCCGTCTTACAGAAGTTGATGTCTATGATGAAGAAGAGATCAACATCAGTAAGTCATCATAGGACCATATTTATAATCAGGAATTTTGTTTATTCCATCATCAGTTGGAGTTTTGTTATGTCCTTTTGAATGTGAGGGATTATAAATTTCTGAAATTCAAGGAATGTACCCTATTCTTCTGTTGGGCAAAAGATGTTATGCATGGTAGACATTTAAGAATTATTTTTCAGTAAGTTACTTTGCTGGCAAATGTTAGTCAACAATGTTAGTAAATATATTCCCATGATACTTTTTGTACCTCTCATTCTATTGATTACATTCTGGCTTATATTATAGTTCTTATATTTCCAGTCTACTTTGCCAGACTAGAACCTCCTTGAATATAGCTGGCTTGTCTGGGGTCCTATTCAAGGATGAAGGCAGTGTAACACAAAAGTCTTAAAAGGAAATGACACCTGTCACCATCAGGCTTCTCACAGCCTTGATTCCCTCATACTCTCCTTCAACAAGCTTAAGGCTTCTACTTGCTCTCTCAGGCTTCTGCTGTTCCAGCCTCTCAGCCAGAAGCAATATGCATGTTTATCTATTCTCTACCAAGGTAGCTCATTAAAGGAAGCAAATGGTCAACAAAAATAATTTTGACTAGAGCCTGGCCTCTGGAGCCAGGGAGGGAGTTTTCCCTCTGCCTTCTATATATTTTTCAAGGTTACTTTGCTCTCTTCTTTGTACCTGTGCCCTCTTTGTGAATTTACAGGATAGAGAAGGGAGAGTTCAGGGGGATTTAACTCCTTGGTTCCCCACACTTGAAGGCAATTAATCAATCAGTCAACTACCATTTATTAAACCTCTACTGTGTGCCAGGTAGTAGGTGAGATGCTTGGGATACAAGGGCAAAAGAGAAACAGTCCCTGACCTCAAGGAGCTTACATGTTAACAAAGGAGATGTTATACACATTTGTAGGTATATACAGAACATATAGGAGATAACCTCTGGAGGATGGGGGTTAAGGAGAAGAAGGCATGAGGAACCAGGAGAGACGATGAGCATGAGATAGTACTTGAGCTGAGTTCTGAAGGAAGCTGGGGATTCCAAGAGATAGGGATATGAGTAGTGAGTGCATACATTCCAGGCAAGAGCAATAGTGAATGTTGTTAAAGGGCAGAGAGAAAGGAAATATAATGTTCTAGGTGAGTGAGGAAAGACAAGGCCACAAAAGGGTCAGAGTGTCAAAGAAAGGAATATGTAATGTAACTGGAAAAATAGGATGGGGCCAGTTTGGAAAAGGGCTTTATTGCCCACTTATGAAGGGCCATGGCTGTGCTAAATTAAAATTCAGTCATCCTTCTCTTATTCTATAAAGTTATCATTGCATATTAGTTCTTTTCCCCAAGGCAATGCTGGCTGTGCTATATGGTCCAAGTGGGCAAGACCTATGACCGTGTTGGGGAACCTGTGGCATGTGTGCCCTTCCCCTTATCCATGTTCCTGAGGATATTCCTCTCATCACCTGCCCCTCTGCCCAGTAGCCCAATGGACTGCTTCTTCCCTCCCCTGTCTGGGGTAAGGTTGGGGTCTTGCATGTGGTGTGAGAGTTGCAGTTTGGACCCTCACTCTCTAAAAGGCTAAAGGCTCGTCATCACTGTGCTATAGTGATGGTTAAAGATTTCTTACTTTGGGGACATCCATTTCAGCTCCCAAAACTTGTGTGTTCCCAGAGCTCTGTCCTGGGGTCTTTCCTTTCTCTTTCTATACTCTCATATTTGGAGACCTCAATAGCTCCCAGGGGTTCAATTATCATCTATATATAGGTGACTTCTAGTATATGTGTACATGTACATATACACATATTTATATATGAGTAAATATATGAATTCACATATGAATGGACAGCTAGGTGGTGCAGTGGATGGAGTGCTGAACCTGGACTCAGGAAGACTCTTTTTCCTGAGATTAAATCAGGTTTCAGACTCTTAGTAATCGTGTGACTCTGGAAAAATTAACAAATATAACAAAAAAACAAAACAAAACAAAATAACAAAAAATTAACCCTATTTGCCTCAGTTTTCTCATCTATAAAATGAGCTTGAGAAGGAAATGGTAAACTATTCCAGTATTTTTGCCAAGAAAACTCCCAAATCATAATCATGAAGAGTATGACTAAAAAATGACTAATCAAGTATACATGTGTACATTTGTATGCATTCACATATATATTTGTACACACAGGTGGATATACTATATTAACATGCACTACACAAAAATTCACCATTTACTCACAAATACAATATAGACACCACGTACACATGTATATGTGTATATATAGGGGTACACATGTATATACAGTTAACATGTATATACATTTATTTTTATAAAATATGTATATGTGAGCATATGAGTATATGTTTGTATTTGAGTTATATGTATGTATATGTAAAGGTTAAATTAGGAGTTTTGACAAAATAAGAGAGCAGCTTTTAATAATTAAATTTTAAATGAGACTATAGCAGAGTTGTAAATTAATATTATCCCTTTAAGTCAGAGAAAACTTCTAGCAGCTTTTAACAATGAATGAAAATAGAGATAGTAAAAGAATATATGGTAAAATGAATATAGTAAAGGAGAGAAATATAGGGAAGAGGTAGAGAAAGAAAATTTCCTAATGTCTGTACTAATTATGCTATAACTACCTATAATTATTACCTAAAACTGCCTATATCTGCCTTTAAAGAAAGTCCAGCTGATCACCTTTCAGCTTAGCTAATCAGGCAGAATCAATATATATATATATATATTTATCTATCTCCCAAACACCATCTAATCACCAAACCACACCACCAGCAACCAACTCCCAATGACTTAACTCATGCCTAGTAGTCAACTTCCCTGAAACTGCCAGCCCTAAACTCTCAGCAACTGACTTCCAACTGTCAGCAATTGAATCCTTTTATAACGTTTCCTACCTCATTTCCTGTCTCTATGTTTCCTCCTTCCTCTCTCTATGGTTTCAACTTCCGGTCACTGTGAGCTGGTTAATCCCTACGCATCTCTATGGCAAGAGGACCTCCAGGTCCTCTGTTAAATTAAAAAAGGAATAAAGAATTCCTTTTTGCAGTTATGTGTATGTGATTGAGATAATGAATTTTGTCTTATATTGAGTTTGAAATGCTTGTGGGATACCAATTAAAAAAAATGTATATACACACACCCACACCCACACTGACACCCACACCCACACACCTCCTCCCTCATTCTCCTCCTTCCCCCCCATCTGTCTAACCTATCTTTGGGGATACAGTTCCACATCAACAACTACCTATTGAACATTTTTAAAAAATTAAAATTATTTTTTGGAGAGGTACATTAAAGACTCAGTTAACTCCCTCCTTTCTGTTCCTCCCTCCATTAGGAAAAAAAAAAACATCATTTGATAAAAAGATATGTGCATACATAAAACTATGTCTTGCTTATTTCTGTTTATCAGTTTTTCCTTTGAAGGTGGACATACATAAATCATTTTCCAAATAATATTTCTGGTGTAAAAATTTTAAACAAAATTATATATAATTAATATATAAATACCAGCTATTAAATTGGATGTCCCATGAACAATTCTTTCTCTTTCTTTGTTCCTTTGTTTGTTTGTTTGTTTGTTTGTTTGTTTCTTCCTTTCTTCCTTCCTTCCTTCCTTCCTTCCTTCCTTCCTTCCTTCCTTCCTTCCTTCCTTCCTTCCTTCCTTCCTTCCTTCCTTCCTTCCTTCCTTCCTTCCTTCCTTCCTTCCTTCCTTCCTTCCTTCCTTCCTTCCTTTCTTCTTTCTTTCTTTCTTTCTTTCTTTCTTTCTTTCTTTCTTTCTTTCTTTCTTTCTTTCTTTCTTTCTTTCTTTCTTTCTTTCTTTCTTTCTTTCTTTCTTTCTTTCTTTCTTTCTTTCTTTCTTTCTTTCTTTCTTTCTTTCTTTCTTTCTTTCTTCTTACCTTCCATCTTAGAATCAATACTGTGTATTAGAAAGAAACGCTTACTTTCCATCTTGAAATCAATACTGTATATTGGTTCCAAAGCAGAAGAGTGGTAAGGGATAGGCAATGGGGGTTAAGTGACTTGCCCAGGGTTATACAGCTGGGAAGTGTCTGAGGCTAGATCTAAACCTAGGACCTCTGATCTCTAGGCCTGATTCTGAATCCACTGAGCTACCCAACTACCCTCTGTATTGGTTTTAAGCCAGAAAAGTAGTAAGAGCTAAGCAGTGTGTGTGTGTGTGTGTGTGTGTGTAGTGACTTGCCTGGGGTCACACAGCTATGAAATATATGATGGCCAAATTTGAACCCAGGACCTTCCATCTCTGAACACTCTGTCCACTGAACCACCTAGCTGCCCTCCCCCACCTAACATTTCAAACTCAGTATGTCCAAAACAAAGTTCATTATTTTTGCCTTCTCACCCCTACCCTGATTTTGAACTTATCTATTTTTGTTAGGTGCAACATCCTTTCTTTTTTCCAAGTTCCTACCTTTATACTTGACTCCTTACTCTTCCACAGCCCTGAGGGCCATTCATTTGCCAGATTGTGTCATTTTCACCTCCAGTGTCTCTCTGACCACTTTCCTTTGCTCATATGGCTACTGCCCTCATTCAGGCCTTCATCTCCTCATGCTTTGACTACTATAGTAGCATCTTAATTTTGCTCCCTGCTTATATATATCTCTTCTATCCATCCTTCACAAAGATGCAATGTGATCTTCCTCAAGGGAAGATCGATGCCATTACTCATTATTCTATTCAGTAAATTCCAGTGGCTCATTATTACTGCTAAGATAAAGTAGAATTTTCTCAGTTAGTCAAGTGAAGCCCTTCACTACCCATCCTACTCCTCCCCTCCTCTTCTGTGATCCATCCAAACTGACTTTCTTGCTTCTTCCATGTGGACCATAGGTTATCTTCCATATCTTTATCTTTGTCCTGGCGGCCTCCCCTCCCCCATTCTTAAAATATACTCCCTACTTAACTCTGACTCTCAGAAGCTTTTGTTTCTTTCAAGAAGCCATACCTCATGAAGCCTTTCCTGACCGCCTTCCTCTCTGCCCTCATATCCCCCAAATGCTAGTTTTCTCTCTCCTAATTTGACCTTGTATTTCATAGGATGGTAGGTCATAAGATTATAGACTCCAGGTTTGGCAAGGACTTTAGTGGTCACGGAGTCTGGAATGTTACAAAGATGTAAATTTCAGTTTGATGTCAGAAAAATCTTCTTAATAATTAGAGCTATCAAAAAGCTGTATTTTTTTTTGGGGGGTGGTGAGTGACTGGAGAGGTCTATCAGAGACTGGTTGACCACTTATTGAGTATTTCATAATGGGGGATTCCTCTTGTATATGGATTAAACAAGATAGCTGCTGAGATACCTTCCAGTTCTCTAGTTCTGTGATTTGCAAGCCCCCACTCGGGCATCATTCACTGTTCTCAGTGGAAATGATTGCCTCCATGGATAAGTATTTCTCCTCTTGCCTCATTAGAATAGTCTTCAACACAGGCTATAGCTCAGTAGCCTGAGAGGAAGAGCAGAGGAATATATATAGTACTATGTGTAATTCTTTAAAACATTGGTGCATTTGTAATAAAAAAGTCATAATTTCCTTACTTTTCTTTCATATATGGGTTTCTGTCCATTTTAGACTTAAGAGAAGAATCAGGGGGACATTATCCTCAGCACAATGATGTCTGGCCTGACTTAGAGATCTTTAAGAAAATGCCTTTTGACTACATCATTCATGATCCCAAGTATGATGATGCCAGTATGATTTGTTCACGGAACCAGAAAATAAAAAGTGATGGTAAGACTTTTAAAACCATGTCTTCTTCCAATGTATTGTGAATAGGGAGTTGCTTCCTGAACTGTTTTGTCCCCACTACTCTTTAATTGTGGAATGGAATTTAATTAGCCAGTAGCGCCGGATGCTTTGAGGAACTAAGGGGAAAAAAAAATTTCTTCAGCTTTTCTAGTATCTGCTGGCTAGTTCCATTTTCTCCTGTTTACTATAGCAGGGGAAGAGAATGAAACATAGCAATTTATTTTGAAAGTACGCATTGGATCACAGTTTTTCAGTTGGAGGCGACCACCCTTTCATTTTACAGAAGGGGAAATGAATGCTCTGAGAGAAGAAGTGACTTGCCCCAAAAGTGGCAAAGCTGGGATCTGACCCCCAATCCTTTGATTCTAAACCCAATGTTATTTCCACTGCACCATGAACTGAGCAGAAACTCAGCAATTGTTGAATAATGGTAGTGAAATTCTTGGCTATCCAAAATGGTGAGGAACTAGTGTATTTGGATTAGTCCAGCATTTTGGTTAATCAAGAACTCCTGTTAATGAGGAAGAGTTTGAAAAATTTCTTTTATTTCTTTTACTTAAGAATTAGGAAAACAAAATACCAATTTTTGAAGGATTTAGATTTTCACAATGCCTTAGAGTCATTCTCCTAAGCCTCTGTTGTGTTGAATGTGTATAGAAGAGACCATTTAATAGAGCTTTCAGGATCTTACAATAAATAATGGCATTCCCTATAATATGAACCAACCTACCCCAATTCAATGAATAGACTGTTGGCTTTAGGACCACGGGATTGGATTTAGCGCCTTTCTCAGCTGCATGTTACCAGTGTGGCTCTAGGAAAATTGCCCAACCTTCCTGGGCCTCAGAATACTCATGTGTAAAAAAAAAAAGGGGACTGTACTAGATAACTACTAAGATTCTTTCTAGCCCTAAATCTACGATCAGTATTTCTCACCAACAATTCTCTCTTTATCACTGTCAGAAAGAATTTTTCTTGAACGTTGTTGGATCTTTACCTCATGTAGGGATGAAGCCAATGAAGGCCAATGATTAGGGCTGCTCATCAAGGTCTAAAGAAAAATAAAAAACCTCTTGGTTTTGATTGACATTAGTTAAAAGGTTATTAATTAAAAAGAATATAGCTCACATGTTTCACATTGCTATAAGGTACATATTCACAGCAACTCTGTGAGATAGACAACAGTAGTATTGTTAGTCCATTTTATAGATGAGAAAACTGAGGCTTGCAGTAGCGAAGTAATTTGTGCTCATGCAAGGTCAAGCCAGAATTCAGTATTTCACTGAATCCTGTGATAGGCAGGATTTGTGAAAAAATTTGTAGTAACAGGCCAGGCCTAGTAGGCAAGCATGAAGGCGGTCTCACAAAATAACAAAGTGCTTTTAAAAACTCTCTTGCATGACATCTCTGCTCAGAGTAATGTTCTTCAAGGTATTCTTATTATCTCCTTATCACACTATTCCAATATCATTGTGTAACCAGTTAAAAGCCACCAGATCTTTAATTGAGGTATAATGTGAATTTTTATCTAGGCAAATGTAAAAAAAGAAAGAAAAAACCCAAACAACACCCAATGTGAAGCCTGGATTTAGCTCTCCCCTGATTATAACAATGAAGATACTTAGCTCTTCCTTTACTATGAAGATAACTTCTGATCATAACAATGAAGGCATTTAGATTGAATTGTAATCTGCAATCTATTTCTAGATTTTAATCTACAAAAAGGTGATAACTCAGTATTTAAGTAGATCTACCCATTTTAACTACAAAAAGGTGTTAAGTAAAAAAAAAGGTGTTCAGTAATTACAAAAGGTGAACTAACCAAAAAAGGTGTTAAGTAGCTACATAAGTAACCCAAAAATATATAACTACACCAAGTTAGCAAAAATGAAAGCTTAAATTGGTGATTTTTTTTATTGGCCCAGGAGCACAAGTAAGGCATCTTTATAATGAACCATTCAGAAGACAATATTTCAGAAGAGGTCAGTTTAAAATCATAGGAGGAAGGATAGATTTGATTTTAATGTATAAATAGCTTCCACTTATTGACTGCCTCCCCATATCACTTAAAGTAATTTCTTGACTAAACAGACTTTTAATTGACTAATCATTGTTTAGTTGTTTTTAAACATGTCTGATTTTTTGTGACCCCTTTTGGAGATTTCCTTGATAAATCACTCACCAGAGTGATTTATCATTTCCTTCCCTAGTCCATTTTATAGATGAAGAAACTGAGGCAAACAGAGTCAAGTGACTTGCCTAAGGTCACAGAGTTAGTAAGAAACCAATACCAGATTTGAACTCAGATCTTTTTGACTCTAGGCTCAGGACTCTATCTACTGGGACACCTGGCTACCCTAATTGACTGATGTAGAAAACGACAAAAAGCCTTCTTCAATCAGCTAACCAGTAACATTCAGGGGAGATAAGCACTTGGGGAAAGAATGTGTGTATTCTATGTCCTCCTGCAGCCTAATAACATTAAGGGATTTTGTGTAGACAAACCAGCAATAAGGAAACATGAGGATTTGTACGTGCGACGCCAGACAACCCGAATGAGACTGTCCAAATATGCAGCCTATAACACCTACCACCACTGTGAACAGTGCCATCAATACCTGGGCTTTAATCCGCGCTACCAGGTAGGTTGCCTTTAAGTCTTAAATTCAGAAAGCTAGCAGTATGTTTCATAACATGCTGGGTTTACATGTATAGCTGCTCTCTTTTGCCACTGATATTTTTATTCCAAAAAAAAATAGTGAGATCATAGTTTTAGAGCTCAAAAAGGATTTTACAAGCTTCTGGTCCAACCCCTTCATTTTACTATCAAGGAGTACATTTGGCAAGGAGAAGTGATTTGCCCAAGGTCACAAAGGAATCATAGATACCAGAGCCTGGAATTTGGATACAGGTCCTTTGACTCCAAATGCCACTATGCCTTTGCCACTATAATATAACTTGTACTTTGTTAAAATTGTACATGTGTCTGACTCCTGGTCTGTGGTCACCTTTGCCAGTAAAGTTTTGCTTTGACACCATGTGTCAATACTACGTAACAATACAAGGAGTAATATTGTTCAATTGTTTCAGTTGTATCCTGACTCTTAGTGACCCCATTTGGGATTTTCTTGGAAAAGATACTAGAGTGGATTGCTATTTCCTCCTCTAGTTCCTTTTACAGATGAGGAAACTGAGGCAAAAAGGGCTGAGTGATTTGCTACTAAGTGTCTAAGTTCATATTTGTACTTAGGTCTTCCTGACTCTGGGCCTGGTGTTCAATCCACTGTTCCACTTAGCTGCCCTAATAAGGAATAGTGACTAACTCAAAATCATCATTCTCCAAAGCTCAGTGGAATCTCCAAAGTTCTAACAACTAGGCTTCTTAATTTTTAATTCTTTCTTCAAGTAGTTCCTTGTTTTTTACATTGGAAGGATTGTTTTAAGCTCTGCTTCTTAATCTGTGAGATGGAAAAATAGAGAATTTACAAATAATTCATAGGTTTCTAAGATTTAGAGCTAGAAGGAACAAATTCCTTTCCTCTTCTCTCCCCCTGAGTTTTTAGAGGGGAAACTGAATTTTTAGAGAGGAAACTAAAGCCCAAGATCACACACAGATAGTAGCTATCAATTTGTATCCTCTTATTCCAAATCCAGAGTACTTTTTGGTGTACCACACTTGGTAGACAGTTAGAATCTAGGTTATCCTTTCCTTTTAATTAAACTCCAATGCAGAAAAGATAAGAAAGAGACAAATGGAGATGAATGGAGAGGGTCCAAAAAGCATTTGCTCAGGGATAGATCTTCCTTGCTTTCATTTTAGTTAACGTCAACTAGTTAACTGCACTTACAACTTAATTCTTTGTCCCTGGCATGGAAACAATGCATTTAGATGCCCCAGTTGGTGATGGGATTTCTGTTTTGATGCAATAAGAAAAAAATATATATAATGCATGTTTTTTTTAAATTTCCTGCTTAAAGGATATCAATTATTCAAAGGGTTCGAAGAACATGATATATAGTAATAAAGCACCATGTTGTAGTTCATTGCTATAGAAATAAATATAATATAAATCTAAAATATAATAATTATAGATCTTTCCCCTTCTCAGTGAAACATATCCTCTATTCCATTAGAGCTTCAATGGATATTAGAGCTAGCAGGGACCTAAGAGATGATTTAGTCCAACCCTTCATTTCACAGATGAGGAAAATGAAGCTTGAAAGAGGTAACCAGCTCCCAAGGGCCTGGGCAAATGCTCCCTCTTCTTCAGGAGCTAGCCTTTCCTATTTCTCCCAGCTGGAAGCATGACTGACATCTTATGTGAGCTCCTGGTGCTTGATAGATGCTCCTCTTAGGAGCCCTGGAGAATCTATTTAGTATTACAGTTTTCTGTGCACATGCCCTGTCTCTCCTGTTCAGTTGTAAGCTCCTTGATGTCAGAGACTCTTTTTTCCCCCCACTGACTAGCATATTGATCTGAACCTAGTTGAATTAATTAAAGACACTGATGAATATTTCTCTAATTGGAGAGGAAAGATTCCCAGATGCAGGTTACTTGCTTCTGTTATGTTAGTATTTCATCTTTCTGTTTTACTTCTCTGTATATATAAAGAGGCTAGTTAGTCTGCATTGCTTTCTTTCTTTTTTAACCTTTATTTTCTCTCAGCAATTTTCCAAGGTTCACACAACTAGGAAGTGTCTGAGTCTAATTTGAACCCGGGCCCTCCAAACATTAAGCCGGATTCTCTATCCATTGAGCCACCTACCTGCTCCTTAGTATTCATTAATGCTAATAGTAGCTAGCACTTATACAGTGCTTTTGGATTTGTAATACACTTTACTACTACTACTAATAATAATAGCAGTTAACATTTATATAATGCTTACTATGTAGCAGCTAGGTGACACAGTAGGGGCAGGTAGGTGGTTCAGTGGATAGAGGAATCACTTGGAATCAGGAAGACACATCTTTATGAATTCAAATCTGGCCTCAGACAACTTACTAGCTGTGTGACCCTGGGCAAGTCACTTAGTACTGTTTGCTTCAGTTCCCAATTTACAAAATGAGCTGGAGAAGGAAATGGCAAATCACTTCAATATCTTTGTCAAGAACACCCCAAATAGGGTTATGAAGAGTCAGACATGACTGAATTGAATGAATAGCAAAAAATAACATCAGGCACTGTGCTGAATGCTTTACAATTATTATCTCATTTGATCCTAAAAATTATCTTGGGGAATAAGTACTATTATTCCCTTAATTTATAGGTGAGGAAATGGAAACAAAGAAGTTAAGTGACTTGCCCAGGGCCACACAGCTAAGTATCTAAGGCCAAAGTTAAACTCAATTCTTCCCTAGGTTCAGTGTTCTATCCATTGTGCCATCTAGCAGCCTCATGCACTTATAGTCTCATTTTGAAACTAGTTATATGTTTTCAAATTATCCAGTTTGGGCCTTTTTCTCTTTTTCCCTCCTGCATATTCTCTTTGTTTATACTAATTCTGCTTATTAATGCCTCAAGTGCAAGGGGAAGAAAGGGTGAAATTATAATCAGGCAATTTATGTCAATCAATATGTATTTATTAACTACCTACCATATGCTTAGCTGTGTATGGGGAAATGAGAAAGATTAATCTTGGCACAAAGAACAGAACTAAGTGTTCTAGAAAGGTATAATTTGCCTCCAAAGAATTGGTGAAAAATAGAGAACAGTCACTGAGGAGCTAATTGTTCATAGGATTTATTTTTAAAAATATATATTTTCTCATTTTGTTAAATATTTCCCATTTACATTAAATTTTAAGCCTTTCTTTTTTTTTTATAATTTTGAGTTCCAAATACTTTTCCTCCTTTGCTCTTCCACCAATTCTTGAGAAGGCAAGCAATATATTGTAAATTATATATATGAAATCATGTAAAACATGTTTTTTATATTGGCCATGTTGTAAAAGAAAACACATTCACACACAAAACAAGAAAAATTAAGAAAGTGAAAAAGGGAGTTTCAGTCTTCATTTTAAGTTAATCAGTTCTCTCTTTCGATGTAAAAAAACATTTTTCATCATAGGGCCTCTTGGGTCACTGTCCTGATCACAGTAGCTGAATCGTTAACAGCTGATCAGAGTATAATATTACTGTATACTGTTTACAATGTTCTCCTGGTTCTACTCTCTTTACTTTGCTTCAATTCATATAAGACTTCCTAGGATTTTTTTTAAACAATCCAGCTCTCATTACTTATAATACCATAAAATTCTATCACAATCTTGTCCCCGTATTATTCAACCATTCTCCAATTGATAGGCATCCTCATAGTTTTCAAAACCAACTTTATAGTTTGTAAGAGGCAGCCTACACTAGTTGATAGAGACCTGGTCTTGGAATTAGGAATGATAGAATATAGGATTAGAAAGTCAGTGCTAGAACAGTATTAATAGAGCTCCTTTAGTCCATCTCCTTCACAACTGTGGTGTGGAGTGGTTGTGTTCACATAGGTAGTAAATGCAGGCATTTCAGACTTAGGTGTCTAGGTTCACATTCAGCCTCTGATACTTAAGAGTTGCTTCTCAAGTCAGTTATCCTTTGTCAATCCCAAATCCACCCCTATCTACTAAGTCATGTAATCCCTACTATCCCTTTAATTATTACAGTCACAGAAAAGTGGTTGGTGGAAGGAGTTCCCATGTTTAGAATTCCCAGAATTCTGAAATCACAGATCCTTTTTGTATTAGATGTGTATTCATGGGACTTGCGTCTAGACAATGAAATCTAGTTTGTTATCATAGACTCTAGAGCTGAAAGAGTCCTTAGAGATTCCTGAATCATAGTTTCATAGTATCAGAGATTTAGAATCAAAAGGGACTTAAGGTAATCTAGTCCAACCTCTTCATTTTACAGACAAGGAAATGAAGACCCATAGAGGTTAAGTTACTTGAACAAGGTAACATGTGCATTAATGTTGGAGGAGAAATTGGAATACAGGTTCTCTGACTCCAGAGCTAGTATTCTTTCCACTATATCATGCTGTGTTCTTCACTCTTGATTTTATATGATGAAATCAAGGTTAAGGTTAAATAATTTGAATAAGGTTGTGTGTATATATATACTTATATATATATACTAAATAAGTGCTCAAGCTCAGATCCTTTGAATCCAGATCTAGTTAGTGTACTTTCTATTTCTCTTTTCCTCCATTACACCTCCTTATATAGTGTTATTTTAAAGCCATTGATGAGAAGTTATATCATTAGCAATTTTTAAAAATATCTTATGGATAATTGAAGAGTTAGGACTTAGAGCTAGAAGAAACATAAAGGATCATCTAATCAAATCTCCTCCCCACTTCTTGCTGAGGAAATTTGTACCATAAGAAGTGAAGTGACTTGTTCAAGGTAATTTAGGAGAGATTTAAATTTAGGCCCCCTGATTCCAAAACTAGTGTTCTTTCCACTACATCATGATTTCCACTTGCACCATAATATTGCGATGAATCTATGCTACTGTGAATCCTTTTAGTAAACCAGAAATGATATACTACTATGAATCATGTTATTACGGAGACCAGAGAAAGGACATTAGAGATGATGTAGTTCCCCTGCCTTACAACAGAGGCAAGGAAAGGCAAAGCAATTTGCCCACATTTTTCATTAGATTGTCAGAGTTTATATCACATGTGTGCATGCATGTGTGTGTCACACATATGTTTATATACTAGGCATAGTATCTTGGTTATGTCATCTTGAGCCACATAGAATAAAACTATTCTTTCTTTCATGTGGCAGTGTTTCCAATTTTTGAAGAAAACTTCCCCTACCACATCTATTTCTCAGTTTATACTTTCCAAATTTCAATGGATTCTTTTATGACATGATTCCCAGTGTCTTCATCCATCCTTATCATCCCTTTACACTTGAATTCAAGTGCCTAGAAATGAAAAGAATAATCTACATATGCACTCTGGCCAGGGCAATTTGGAGTGGGAACATTGTCTCTTTTGCTCTTTATGCTGGTTATATTCAATTGCACATAAGGAAGTATTTCTTTCTTATAAAGGCAATTAACCCTCTTATAAAGTCCTTTTTTAATGCTTCCTCATGATTTGGAAATGAGACTAATTTCTTGAAAGTTAATCCAATGGGAACATAAGCTCTAGAAAGTCCTATAGAGCTAGAAATGATTCAAGAATAGAAACTAGGTAACAGATGGTGTGCTTGTCATCTGAGGAGCAAGCCAGATGAACTCTGAGGTTCCTCACTTGGTTATCTGCAAGGTGATAAAATTGGAGATCAGACCAAGTGATAGGAAAATGTACTAAGTTGCAGAGATATAATTTGTGATAGTGAAGGGGATATGCACATCTGTGAAACCATCATTCTTTGAAGCACTGAAGAAAGGTGAGTTAAATACTTAGACTAAATCACAAGCTAGATTGACCATTTAAGTGTAGTTGGTTGGTTTAGGAGTGGAGCTTCATGTCCTTGAGATCAGTGTCTATGTCATATAGATCATTAGGATCCCCATCCCCAGCATCATGTTCATGGCAGAGCTTTAATAAATATTGATTGATTGGGGTCCTTTTATGCTTTCACATATTATTCAGGAAATAGTATCATTTTTGGATTGTGAGTCACTTAAAAAATAAAAATGTATTCTCCAATATGAAGTTGATGAAATAAATACTTTACTACTAAAGCAGCCAATATAGATGGAAGATAGTGGTGACCATTATCTTGAAGGGATGGGAGTTTTCTTTATGTCAACAGAGAAAATATATTATTAAAATGAATGTTGTCTGGTGCTGGTTATATGTAATGGGATAAGTTGATCCTTTTAGGGTAACTAAAAGATGTGCTGATCATCCCAAAATTTGTCCTGTTTAAGGGAAATAAGAAAGGGAGTCGTGGGGAGGGGAGTAATATATGACAGAGAAGTTGGGGGTGATGATTAAAAGATCCTATAGAGAAGTAGGAGGGGAATAAGAAGGGTGCTGGGGGAAAGTGGGGGACTGATTAAAACCATAATTTTGATCTGCTATTCATAGGATGCCTTCATGTGAAAATCATATTAATCACAGGATAGTGAAGTCCACATGTGGTTCTGTGTTCTGTTTAGAAGTAAGATTGGGTTCTGATGATAAAATCTGTCCTTTCCCCCCCTCAAATCCCAGCTTTATGAGTCCACCCTGCACGCCTTTGCCTTCTCTTACTCCATGCTAGGAGAGGAAATCCAGCTTCACTTTATCATTCCCAAATCAAAGGAGCACCATTTTGTCTTCAGCCAACCAGGAGGCCAACTGGAAAGCATGAGATTACCACTTGTTACTGATAAGGTAAGTGGATGTTCTGATATGTATTAGAGCAACTCTGCTCTCTGGACTTGTGGCAGAATGGATTTTATTGTCTAATAAGAAAAGACTTTCTTCAGTCAAGGGCACATGGACCAATGTATACTTTTAGAGCAGAGAGGTTTAAGGTGGAAATAATGAAGTGGAGATAATTGGTTTCTCATATTCAGTTTAACTGAATCAACATTGAACATTTACTATATACAAGGCAATGTGAGTGATCTGAAGATTAAATAAGGTATAAATAAGCCTAGTGAAAGAAGCAAAAGAGCAACAAATATACCAAGAAAAGACTATAACATTTTGCAATCATAGTTTTTGTAATAATTGGTGATTTCCTCTGATGTTCCTCCATAGCACCAATTTAACACAGTGCTTGAAAACTATGTTGGTAGAGTACAAGATCCTACAAAGCTGGAGAATCTTAGAATGGGGCAGCTAGGTGGGGGCATTACTGGTTCTAGAATCTGAAAGACTTAAATTTAAGTCAGGTCTCAGACAACTATCTAGCTGTGTGATCCTGGGTAAAGTAACTTGAACTGTCTCAGTTTCCTCTTTGGTAAAATAGGGATAAAAACAGCACCCACCCCTCAGAGTTGTTGTAAGGATCCAAAGAAACAGCACATGTAAATTGCTTGCAAACTTTAAAAATTCTTTTTAAGTGTCAGCTTTAAATGTCTATTCAGATTCTGGTTGTGGGCCTGCAATCCAAAGATCAACCTAGCCCTCTCATAGAATCTCATCACCTGGCTATCAGGGGAAGCATTTTTGTCTAGAGTCACTCATTAAAACATCTAGTCAGGTGCAGAATGTTTGGGATCTTAACCAGGTCAGAAAGAATGATATCTTTTATTGATGAAATCTTGTATCCTTGAAGTATTAGAGTAATATCATAATACATTTCAGAAGAAAGAACCTTATTGGCCCCTTTTTTGTTTGTTATGCCATTCTTTATGCCTGATGCCTGGCATGGAGAAAAGCCTTCATAAATGCATATTGATTGATGGGATATTTTTATTATTTTTTTTCTTTTTCATTGTCCTTAAATAATCTTTTTTTGGAAGCTTTGTCATGACAGGAGAGGTGATATGGGATTCTCTTAAAAATCCCATCAGCAAAGTAGATGCTACCAAGCTGGTAAAAGATTTGTCTATGAGTATGTCACTTAAGGATCAGCGTCGTTAGTTCATATGAAGGGTAGTTACCAGTGGCTGATTTCTTTTTCTGTTAGAAACTCGCCCATGAAGAATAAAGTTCAGATCTTTAATGAATTCAGTGATATTCTTTTGGATAGTCCGAGGTTTGGGTATTGGAAAGAGGAAGTAGGTCCAATCTCCTAACCTTTTACCAGTCAATCAGCTCTTCTTTCGTTTCTTTAGAAAATAGTTTGTAACATTCCATGTGGGAAGTCACAAGAGAAGCATCCTTAGAATCATCCACATTATTTTGTGGCAGGGATTTGGTTTACTGATTATGAAGTAGGTATAGTTTTTGTTCTCATTTGGAATGTGAAGCATTTTTTAGGAAGCACTGTGGTCCAAACACTGGGTTAACTGCTAGGATAAAAGTTGAGATGTAGTAAGCAAGTAAGGTGTAGTAGAAAAATCATTGTATTTAAAGTTTAGCATGATGCCTTGCACATGATAAATGTTTAGTAAATTCTTAGTGACTTGCCAAATTTAAAGCTAATTTCTGGTTTCAAAAGAATCTCAATTATGATACTGATATAATATTAAAAATACTTAACTTCTTTGAAACTCAGTTTTCTCATCTGTAAAATGAGAGAGTTGAATTAAATGAACATTAAACTTCTTTCCAATTCTAAATCCTTTGATTCCATATCACCTGGGTCTAGTTAGTTGCTTTTTAGTTGTTTCAAATTAAGGTTTCTGTAACGTATACCTTAACTGACACAAATCCCTTTATCTTCATTTTCATTCCTTATAAAGAGAGTGTGAGCCTGACCATTCAATAGAATATATCAGCTACTTCTTGATCACTTCCCCCCAGAATGGAACATAGACTAATTGGATCTTACCAGGTTTTGAGGTGGAATTTTTAGGAAACCTGGTTGGTGTCCTTTGGTGGGGTGCTAGTCTTCTAGATATTTTGACTAATTATCAACCAAGTAAAGTGATTTACTGAAGTGAATAAACAAAAAAAAAAAGCACCTGATTATAAATAGATCTTGTAGCATGGCATTCAAGATGTAGTCTGAGAATTCAAAGCACTTGTGGTATTTATAAAAGAAATGAGCATGCATTTAATAAAAATGTGTTTTATCAATAACATATACACAGCATTACAGCAGATGCTATGAGGAATATGAAAGAAATAGCAGGTAAATCCCTGAACTTAAGGAGCTTACAGTCTATTTGGAGATATAAGATATACATGCAAGTAGGAAAGAATACATGCTTAGTTATATACATGAAGAAAATACTAACTTATAGTGGGAAGAAAACTTAGCATTCATCTCATCCATTTAGCTGAGGGAATTGAAATCCAGAGATTTATAACTTGTTCAAGGTCTCACATTTAATTAGAAGCACTGATGGGACTAGAATCCATAATTCTCGACTTCTAGTTCAATGTTCTTTCATCATACAATATTGTTTTGGACACATAACAAGTGAATATGTTTATATAGCTTTAATAGCTATTAAAGAGAGTAAGGAAGTTGTTATGGCTGACATCTAGAGAAAGTACAATTTGAGTGGGGTCAGTTAGAGCTTAGGACATTTTAAGTTTCTATTTAAATCACTCTTGTATTTTACAGAACCAAGAATTTATAAAAAGTCCTACTTTCACTCCAACTACGGGTCGTCATGAACATGGACTCTTTAACTTATATCATGCAATGGATGGTGCTAGTCATTTGCATGTGTTAGTTGTCAAAGAATATGAAATGGCAATATATAAGAAGTATTGGCCCAATCATATTATGCTGGTTCTCCCGAGTATTTTCAACAGTGCTGGAGTTGGTAAGTAGAAAGAGAGTAATGTTTTATATACATTAAAATTCCACAGAAAGAAGAGGGAGACTTAAAAGAATAGGGTAAGGAGAGACTAGTTGGATGTTTTATCCCAAGCCATTTACTCTTGGCTTTTGGAACTCTTTCTCCATCCTCTAGCTTTTTGTTTCCTTATGGGTATTCCAAGCTTTGTAGATAGTTTAACTGATGGTAATAATAATAATAATAGTAATACTAATTAATAATTTATACTTAAAATAAATGAATATTTAAAGATCTATCTATCCATCATCTATCTATATCTGTGTATCTATCCATCCATACATATAAAGACCTAACATTCTTTAAGGATTACAGAGTGCTTTTTTCACAACAGCTCTGTAAGAGAGATAGTACAAGTATCATTCCTATTTTGTAAATGAGAAAAATGAAGGTAAAAGAGTTTGACTTCCTTAAGTTCACTCAGTTAATAAGTGATACTTCAAGATTATTATTTGTTACTGGGGCAGAAAGAATTCAGAACAGAATCATAAACTTTTCCTACTGATTATTTTATAGTATTCCAGAATCAGTCACAGAACTTTGAAAGGAATATCAGCAGCTCTCTAGTCCTATACTTGAAAGGAATCGCCATCCAAAAGTAGTCATCCAGACTGTGCTTATACACTTCCATTGAAGTAGCCCATTATATTTTTCATAGCTCTAAGAAATTTTTCTTGACATCAAACTGAAATTTGCCCATTGGCAAACTAGTGTTGTGAAAGACATGAAAAGTTATCTAGTCCAACCCATATACAAGCAAAAATCCCTGTGTCTTTTTTTAAGGACTTCTAGTGAAAAGGAAATCACTCTAAAGCAGCCCATTTTGAGGTTGCTCTCTTAATAATTTTTTTATTGTATTAGTCTCTCCCAGGGAAATAACAGATAGATCAATTAAGAAGTAGCTGTACATGTGAGAGACTGGCATGGTATAGGAGAATTTAGAGTAGATTTTTGTTTTTGTGGGAAGGGGCTTCAGATCAGAGGAACCACTGGTTGGTAATTAGCATCTATAGAGATGCTATAGATAAAATATATAAATGAGGATATGTAAAGGACATGAGTTTTATAAATCCTATGGATTTTGATTTCAGGTGCGGCCCATTTCCTAATAAAGGAGCTATCTTACCATAACCTGGAACTAGAACGGAACAGGCAAGAGGAGTTGGGCATCAAACCTCAAGATATATGGCCCTTCATTGTCATTTCAGACGACTCATGTGTTATGTGGAACATGGTGGACATTGATAGTGGGGGAGAAAGGCGGAGGTAAAAACAGTCAACATTGTTTATACTTGCTCTTATATATGAATCTTGTTTTACACATAAAATTTAGTTAAATTAATTTTTAATTATTTTCTGGAAAAATTCTTATCTAAACTTTGAAGAAGGTACATGCTATTCTGTTTTTGAAAAATTTCCTTCTATAATATTAACAAGTTAGCACCCCAAAGTGGGACCTGTATATTAATTTCTGCTTATATTTGCATTATATAAATGAACCTCTTTATATATTTTTTATTTATATAGTTAAGCTCCTTTAATAGTGAATACCATAAAAAAGAATGGTTCTAACAAAGTTTTTTCCATGTTCCCATTGAACTCATCTCTTCCAAAATCATGCTTTTAAAACTCAGTTTCAATTAGCATTGACACTGTGTCATTCTTCCAAATAATAAATCACATTTCATCAACTTTAAGATTCACGAAGAATTAAAAAAAATGAGATATAGAATTATGATTATTATTCCTATTTTACAAATGAAGAAACTTTCTGCTCAAAGAACTTAAATGGTTGACCAAGGTCACATAGCTAGTAAGTGTCAAAGCAAAGATTCAGACCTATGTTTTTCTAGTTCCAAGTTCAGTTTTCTTTCTACTTCAACTTGACTTGATGGTTTACTGTTTATGTACAGTTAGGAAGAAGACAGCCAAACTTTTTTCCAGCTTTCAAATATCAATATGAATAATGGAATTTCACATCTCAAGAGACAGAACGATCTAATTAATACAAAGCCTAGTGTTGGAGCAAGGAGCCCTACCTTTGACACATAGTGACTACAAGACTCTGGGCTATAGGACTCCGAGCAAGCCACAACCCTCTGTGTTTTCCTAAGAGTTGCAGAGAAAGTGCCAGACTGAATTGGTAGAGAGAATTTCTCATCTAAGAATTCCCTATTCCTATGAAATCACAGTCTAGAGTCTATTTGTATTTCAGACCTAGAAGAGAATGTAAAGATCAAAGTCCAAAACTTCTCATTTGTTTGATTAGGGAAACAGACCCAGTGACTGGACATAATTTACTCAAGGTCACAGAGATGATTAATGGCAGAACTTAGACTAGAAACTAGGTCTCCAACTTCCAATCCAGTTGTTTTATCCATCATGGAGGTAGTTTGGCATGGGGTCTTGAAATGTGAATTGAAAGTGTGACATTCGGCTCTATGTGTATGAGTCTTATAACTTTGAGCAAGTCTCTACCTCCCTGATTCTCAGTTTGCTCAGAGGTGCAAAGGATCTGGAAGGAAAGCCATTGGTAAACCCTAAACAATCATATAAGTATAAGCAATTATCATCCGATCAGGATACCTCCACTCAGATTTTTCTCTCCTGAATATCACCTCAAACATTTGTATCACTCAAATTCTCAACACAGTCAAACAAAACAATTTTCTGCTCCCCATATGCATCTTCCTAAGTTGAAAAGTCTTTATTATCAGCTATGTAGCTCAGTGGATAAAGTTCTGGGCCTTATGTCAGGAAGATCTGCAATTAAATTCAATTTCAGACACTTGCTAGCTGTGTTTTGTGACCTTGGGTAAATCACTTAACTTGTGTCTGCCTCAGTTTCCTTAATAGTAAAATGTGGATAACAATAGCACTGACCTCAAAAGGTTGTTGTGACGATGAAATGAGATCCTATTTGTAAAGCACTTAACATAGTGCCTGGCATGGAGTAGATGGTCTGTTAATGCTAGCTATTATTATTATTATTATCCTTTGAAGCCTTTCTCAAAGGCCACCTCCTCCATGGAACCTTTCTTGACCTTGTAGTCAATAATGACTTTGCCCTTTCAATATTATCTAACTCTTTTCTTTCTGCTTCTTTAGGACACTCATCAAGCAATATTGTATTATTATGTTTATATCTTATCCCCTTACTAGATTGTGAGTTTTACATATGATTGTAGGCTCCTTGAGGGGAGGGACTGTTTCATTTTTTATTTGGACCTCTTTTACCTAGCCTAGTGCCTGGCATAAAGTAGGTGCTTAATAAACAATTATCAATTGAGAAGCGGGATCAAGTTTCATTAAAACTTTGTGTCTCCTGTAGCAAAATGCTTTTGTATGCAGTAGGTGCTTAATAAATGTTGGTTTGATTTGATTTGCAAGCTCAACAATGAATACATTTTAGTAAAGTTTCATTACTTAAAAAAAAAAGAGTCTAGTGGAATCTGTCATAATAGAATTTAACCTGTGTTTATTTGAAATGAGAGACTTTACTTCCTGGGCTATTTTGGTCCACTGCTGTAGACAATACTATAAAAAGGATCATGCTTTTATTTGCATGTTGGTCAAGAGAAAGTTTTTTTTTTATCTCTTCTCTTTTTTACCTTGCAGTGATTATACCTGGTCTGAAAGGAATGTTTCTTTGAAACACATCCTACAGCACATTGAGGCAGCTCCAAATGTCACTCATTATGCCCTAATCGGGATGCGGAAATGGTCGAGTAAAACTCGGAGTGGGGAGGTTCAGGAACCTTTCTCCCGCTGTCATATCCATGACTTTATTATCCTCAATGTGGATCTGACACAGAATGTACAGTATAACCAGAATCGGTGAGTTACAGACTGAAGAGAAAGCCAACCTGTCCTCAGTAGTCATCCTGACAATCTCTTTTTTTTCTCTGATTGGTATCCATTTGTTGACTCACTCACTGATAATGGTGCCAATAACTTGAAGTAGGTGTGCCCTTGGCCTCGGGGACAGAGGAATCCATAAGATTATGAATGGGAAGGTATTTTAGAGATGACCTGAGACAGTTCTCTTGTTTTAGAGATGAAGGGACTAAGGTCAAAAGGTACAGGGTAATGTGATAGCTCTGGACTTTGACTCATAAACCAGGCTACTCTACTACTGAATACATTGCTCTTTTCTAACCATGCTAAGATAGTCTTTATCTCCTTTTTTTTCTTTCAATCTCCAGAACCAATTTAACTTTAGCAATAGCATATGTTACCAGATTAAAAACTGAAAAAATAGGCATCTACTAAGTACCCATTGTGTAAAAGGTAATTTGCTAGGCTTTGAGGACCTGCTGAGGTCTCTCCAGTTCTTTGATCATTTCAATGGCTTCCTACTCCTTATCATATAAAGCCCAAACTCCTTCATTTCATCCCTTACAACATTCTGTTATCTTTCTGCGTATCTAGTCTTTCTCCATTACTTTCAGCCATATGCTAAAGGGAAAGTAGGCTCAGAACTGTCCTTGGAATATGTCAGGTTTTCTCATCCCTGCACATTTTTTTCGTTTTTGTTTTTTGTTTTTTTTTTGTAAACTGTTACCTCCCATGTATGATACTGTGTATTGATTGCAAGGCAGAAGTGTGGTAAGGGTCAGGCAATGGGGGTTAAGCGGTTTTTCCAGGGTCAGACAGCTAGGAATGGTATGAAATCAAATTTGAACCCAGGATCTCCTGCCTCTAGACTAGGATCTCAATCCACTGAGTTACCTAGCTGTCTCCCATCCCTGCCCAATTTTTGACACTATTTCTTATTCACAGAATTCGGCCACATTTCCCATTCCTGCCTTTTGAGGCGCTGTTTTAGTTGAAAGAGTGCTCCACTTTGAGAAAGAACATCTGGGTTTAAACCTTGATTTTGATATTTACCAGCTCTGTATGTCATTTCTCTCTTTAAGCTCTAGTTTACTCATTTGTAAATTAAAATGGTTGAGCTGGTGTTCTCCAAGGTATCTTCTATCCTGGAATCATATCATCCTGTGACATTAAGGGCCACCCCAAGTGCTGTCTTCTCCTGGATTCCTTCCCATATATCTCTTCTCATAGAGATCTCTCCCTTCAATGATGGCTGTGGGCTTTGGGATGGAAGCAGGTCTGACAGTCTATGGCAGTGTTGGTGGATCTTTTTGAGATCACATGCCCAAACTTCAAGTTGAAGCTGCCTGTGAGTCCCCCTGCATTACCCCAGAGAGTGGAGGGATGAAGTGTTCATATTGGGAAACTAGATAGAAGGGTGGAGCATATGAAAAATCTCCTTGGGTGCTATGGAGAGGGGGAATGGAGCAGTCCCCTCTGTGCTGTTGGAGCATGTGTGCCACACCTTTGCCAACATAGGTCTATGAGATACTGCTATTCTCAGGGCTCTTGGATTTGGCATCCTAGGCTGTCTACATCAAGGTCTGGAAGAAGATGATGGACCATGTGGTTGTTGTAGTTTGACCTGTCACATGCAACCCTGTCTCTCTCCTTAAGGTATCTTGCCACTTCAGACAGGCTCTGCCTCTGGCAATTGATGCCGCTTCTCTAAATAAGTTGCCACCCTGGGTGAAAGCTATGATGACTGGGTGGGAAACAGGACTGGTGCCTGGGAGGTGAGAGTTCTGCCATTCATTCTCAATGGGACCATCTGCCACTAAAATATAAGCCCCTGAAAGTAAGACCTGTCTTTTCTATTTGTATTTCCATAGTAGTTTTATGAGGATATCCTATGTATATCTTGTCATGGTGACTTCAGTTTTAACTGATTTCTTTTATCTGTGATCTCATTATCACATCATCATTGTGCACCAAAGGATATGGTCTTATTTTTTTTTAATCTTGAAATATGATTTTAATGGTGTGGAGAACTTAGTGTGGAAACTCTCTCCTGCTAAGAGAGATTCTTAGAGCACTGAGATGTTAAGTAACTTACTTATGGTCCCACAGCTCTTATGTGAACGATATAGGTCTTAAAAACAAGACACACTATGACAATGATTTTCACTGTAGTCTCAGAGAACATTCTGAGTATTTTATTTATACTTGTCTTTTATCCCCAGCATGTATGACAGAGCTATTTAGCCTTTCAACATTGGCTTTATCATCTAATAGTGTTAATAATATTTATACTACCTTCCCCTTGGAGTTATAGTGAGAAAAGCTAACTATATAGATTTTTAAATGGTACATAAATGATTTATTTTTATCCCCTTCTCTCTTTCTCTCTCTATCCCTGTCATAGTGCTGATCAGATATTAGCTTCCCCATAAATAAATAGATCTATATACATATATATGTATGTGTAACATATGTGTATATGTACTTCCTTGATTGAGTACTGTTTAACTGAATTTTCTTCCTTCTCTGGTTAGATTCACCTGTGATGACGTTGACTTCAACCTGCGAGTCCACAGTGCTGGCCTCCTTTTGTGCCGATTTAATCGCTTCAGTGTTATGAAGAAGCAAATTGCTGTTGGGGGCCATAGGTCCTTCCACATTAAATCCAAGGTGAGTGAGGGAATGGCTGCCATGTCATTATTTCAAACTCTGAGTTGACTGTGGTGCATTGGGAGGAGTCCTGCACATGAAGTCTAGCTTTACCAAGTATGTTGCCACTTAAATTCTTGGAGCCTCAGTGCCTTCATTTGTAAAATAGTGATTCTAACATCCACCTTGCCTTTCTCACAGGGCTGTTAGAACCATATGGATGATACATATGATGGATGTGGAGCAATAATAAGTTGCCTTAGAAATATAAATTATTTATGGAGAGATATATTATATTTTATTATATAGAAACAATAATAACAACATTCCACTAAAGTCACAGGTATTGTCTTAGGTACCTCACCGTTGAATTGCAGGTAGCTTTGGATTGTGGAACACTATTCTGGCAAGGAAGAAGCGTTACAATATATTGCCTTAAGGATTTCTAAGATGGTGAACTTTAAAATTATTTAGTCTTCTGTCTGTGGGCAGCCTCACTAAGTTCAGAGAGAACTATTACTAGAAGACTGGCCACTAAATGATGAATTGTTTTAGCCACATCAGTTTACTGAGATTATATGCTAATTTATCATGATGCCATTCATCAAGTGTAACTATGACATAAAAGGTCTTTGGTCTGCAGCAATGGAAGGAGTCCTTACCAATAAAGTAATTGATCTTTTATGATGATGATGATGATGATGATCATCATCATCATGTACTCAGAGGCAGTTGATAGCATTGGTTTTTCACTCCTTGTCAGATGGAAAGAGGAATAGTCTATTATTTACATGTAACTGGCTTGGTTTTGGTGTCAGATAAATAGTATTCTGCTGTATACAATTGTTCTAAGCCTTGTGAGTTTAGAGTTTCTCTTGGCTTCTAGAGAAAGATGCTTGGTCTATAGGTTTTCAAATGTCTTTATTTTCCCTTTTTTTCCCTTTAATAATGTTTTTTCCCCCCACTTAACACTTAAAATTTTTTTTGGCATTTGTTTTCTATCTTTTTTAGTTTCCCATTCTCTCCCTTCCTCATTCACCCCTCCATGAAATAATAAGCAATTTGCTATTCCTTATACTGGTACTATCATACAAAACATATAATTATAGCTGAGCATCTATTATCAGATGGCATATTTGTCAGTCTGAAGAAGGAGTCTTGTGACAGAGTTGATAGTGTGTGAGGAGATATCAGTTCAATTCAACAAATGTTGAATTAATCAAGAGACTGTGGTGGGTATTGGGCATACAGGGAAGAAAAACAAGTCACTGCCTTCAGTGAGCTTACAGAATTGTAGTGAGGATATGCCTAATGAGAGTGTGGTGTGAACAAAGGAGACATCAAAAAAGCTAAGAACATTGAAAGATTCAGGACTTCTAGCTATAGATGGGGGAAATCAAGGAAAAATCTCAATCTAAGCATTTATGAAATACCCACTATATATGCTGGCAGAGTGCTAGGTACTGTAATTCAAAGACAAAAGTGAAACTGTACCCACTCTGAAGGAATTAAATTCTTTCCAGAGGAGCAATAGAGATAAGCATTTACAGAATATATGTATGTCAGAATAGAATTACATATATTAATAGCTATAGGATAAACACAAAACAAATACAAGGTAGTTTTGAAAGGAAGGTACCATCGACTAGGGCAAATCGGGAGAGGCTTCATTGAGAAGGTAGACCGTGGTGTCTTAGAGGAAGAGGAAAAATGTCAACTGGCAGAAATATGAAGGGAGTATTGTTTTGAGTATGGGGAATGAGTTGAGCACAGGAATGGAGAAGAGGCAAGAGAGGGTAGGATGAAACGGAAACAGTGAGTAGATTAGTTTGTCCAGAGTCAGTAATAAAAGAAGCAATGCAAAAACAATGTAAAGTTTTTTATTGTATTAGGTGGTTGTTCCTTTAAGGATTATGGTAATGAGGAATCAGATCTACCTCCCTCCTCCATTCTCCCTCCCACTTCAGTTAATCTCTCCAATTAGTGACAAACTGCAATTCAGTTCTGAGTAAGTAACTCACTCTTTAAATGGTTGGAACAAGGGGTTTATTTAAGGAAGAGAAAGGAAAAGGAAATTGGATAGGAGAGAGGGGTTAGGGTTTCCCTGATCTTAAATAATCCTAAATTGAGAATAACGTTGTAGAGTCTTGAATGAGGGATGTGGCTAACAGGTTTGAGGATTTTTGAGTCATTTCTTGATACAATAGAGAGAAAATCAGTAAGGAAAGGTTCTTCTCAGGCCTTCCTCCTTCATGTGTTAGGAGAAAGAGAGTTTTCCAACAGTTTGGGTGTCTCTTTTTAACAGTCTCCTCCTGGTCACATTCTTCTCCAGAATGCTCCTTGATTGACAGCTCTGCAAACCTTCATCCATTGCCTCTGTTTGCAGGTTTTCTTCAATTTACTCATTCACAATATACAGTAAAAAATTCATGAAGAAAATAATGTAAAAAAATTATGTATTTTGATTTGTAATCATATTCTAAAAATTGCTCCTTTGAACCTAGTTTTGCTGCTAATAGTTTATAGGTTTTCATAGTTGATCATTGTACAATATTTCTGCTACTATATACTGTTCTCCTGGATCTGCTCACTTTATTTTGCATCAGTTCATATAAATCCAGGTTTTTCTGAACTCACCCTGCACATACTTTCTTATGATGCAATATTTTGCCATTACAACCATATGCCAAAGTTAGTTCAATCATGCCCCATATCAATACCAATTTTCAATTAATTAAATCAATTACTGCTTCACATGGAGATAGTCATTTCCAACTAAGTTGTATTCCTCATGCAAACTCTATTTTCAAAGTATTGTTTGAGCCTTGGCTAAGTCTGGTATTATGAAGATTATATCCTAGTAGTTTAAATGGAATTTTGTATTGCACTTCTTAGTTTTGAGTTCTCATTTCATCATATTGCTCACAATGATCAAGGAACTCAGAACTATAGGGAGGGACAGTTAACAGACAGTACAGTTGTAATTAATTCAAAAAGCTCCTGAGCATGATCTTTCCAAGGTTTTGTTATTACCTTCTTAGTGGCAGAAGTTAAATGGATTTTCTCTGAAAGGTACACCTTGGAATCACTGGAATCTAGGCAGTTCAGACCTTTCTTCCCTGACAGCAAGATGACCAGCATTGTGTCTAGTCAAAAGACATTGGGTTAAATATTAAAGCTGTTGTTCTTTTATAGGGAAGAGAGGAAGGAATACAAGCTGCTAATATAACATGATTCTAAATGTAGGCTATAACTCCTAGACCCAAAGCTGGCTGGCATAAGACTTGAGTGTGGTCCACATTTCCTGCCTTTCAAATGTGCAGTGATGATTTATAATGGGAATGTTGGGGCAAAGGAAACAATAACAAATGTGTTGAAGATAGAGAGCAGTAATAGTATAAATGATAAAATAAAACCTTTCACAGTAAATATGTGCTTTATATTGCAATTTTACAATGGATAAATATGCTTTCTTTGTTTCAAATCTTAAAAATGTTTTCTATAGATAAATAATATATTGATATAATATTTATATATACTTATTGATATAATTATATATGATGCCTAATATATAATTTATATATCACAGTTAACTTAGAATGTATATAATATTTCTATATATGAATAATGTATACAACAAAATAAATAATATATAAAGATACTCAGAAACCATTTTCACTAGCCAATATTTTATATCCTTGGCAAGTAGAGATGTAATAGTCAAAAACAACACCATACCAAAATAGAGGCATAATTACTAAACACTGAAGAAAAAGGAATATATGTATTTTTTCATTTTTGTAAAAATTTTGAGAATAATATAAATATATCTCAAGATTATACTCGATAGAAATGAGAGAAGCATGCTTTGGTTATGGTTTCTCACCAAGATGCCTGCCTTGATTCCACCAAAGGCATATTATACATTAGACTTTCCCCATATCTATCAGAGCAGTCTATAGTCCTTACTTTATTTTTTATTCCCTAATCTATATGGTCAAAAATGAAAATGAGGATTATTTGACATAATTTCTATTTTATTTTATTCATGGCTTATTTTTCCCAATTCATTATGATCATTGATTTACTTTGTAAGTGCTCTCAATCATCTCTCTCTCTCTTTTTTAAACCCTTACCTTCCATCTAAGAATCAATATTGTGTATTGGTTCTAAGACAGAAGAGTGGTAATGGCTAGGCAATGGAAGTTAAGGGACTTGCCCACCAACGCAGCTAGGAAGTGTCTGAGGCCAGATTTGAACTCAGGACCTCCCATCTCTGGGCTTGGCTCTCAGCCACCCAGCTGCCTCCTCAATTATTTTTTAGGATTTTTTGCTAGCTATCATACTCTCATGTCTTGGGATCTACTGAGAAAATAGAGAAAAATCAGATCTAGTCTAACTATTTTCCCTTACTCTACATCTCAAAACCTCTTGACAATATCCCCCATTTTCTCCTCATTTCCATTGTCTCTGATCAGGAAGTGATCCTTCTGGCCTCTGATACAATCCCCTTTATACAGTATTTTAGTTCCATTCTCTCCCATCTTCTTTGGCAGATTTCCCTGATACTCAACCTCTTTTTATGTCCTTCAGTTTTCAGTTCCTCCCGCTCTATACTTTCTTTCCCTGTTGTCAACATACATGCCCATTGCCAATTCTTCACAAACCCTCAGTTGACTATTTGCCAATCAAGCTATTCTATAGTTTTCATTCCTTTTACCCAAGCAAACTCCTGAAAAAGTTGTCTGCTCTCCTTGTTCTCTCCTTTCACTCTTTTCTCATTTTCCCCTCAGTATAGCTTCTGACCTCATCTCTCAATTGAAACTGTCCTCTCCAAAATTACAGGATCCCTTATTTGCCAGACTGGTATCCTTTTCTCAATCTTGATCTTTCTTGACAACTCTATGTATATTTGACACTTTTGACAACTTTTATTCCTAGATACCTTCTAGTTATGGGGTTTTCATAATACTAATCTCTCCTGGTTCTCTTCCAGTTTATCTGACCAGTCTTCATTCTTTTTTTTTTTTCAGGATCATCCATAACATTCTCTTGCACTCCAAGTATAACCTAAAACTTTGCTCTGGGTCATCTTTCTCTACTCTCTCTTATTTGATCACTTTATCAGATGACATAGATTTAATTATTTTTTCTATGCTGATGACTCCCAGATTTTTACTTCCATCCCTAGCTCTTGTCCTGAGTTTTAGTCCTATGTAATTAACATCCTACAGGATATTTTGGAGTATTAAATATTCCAAAAACAGTTTGTCCAAAATTGAACTCAGGATGAGTTCATGACTTAAATAAAGTCCCCCAAGCCTGCTCTTCTTCTAAAGTTATCATAGTTCTGTCAAGGTCACCACCATCCTTTTAATTGCTAAGTTTTGTAAACTCAGTGTCTTTTCCCACTCTACATTCTCCGTTTCCCTCATATATAAACCAAATATTGCCATTTATAACTTTAAAACATCTCTCATATTTGTCTCCTGTTTTCCATTCACATGCCCAACCACTCCAGTTCAGATTCCTAATTCCCTTTTGTTCTTTTTATCTAGTTTATTCAGTATCCTGGGACATCCATTTTCACTTCTGCCTCTTAGAGTCACTTTTTGTTCATTCTTCAGTCTTATCCTCTTCTTAATGACCCCATTAGGGGTTTTCTTGGCAAAGATACTGAAGTGGTTTGCCATTTTATTCTTCATCTCATTTTATAGATGAGGAACTGAGGAACAGTGTTAAGTGACTTGCTTAGGGTCTCACAGGTAGCAAGTTTTGGAGGCTGGATTTGAACTCATGAAGACGAATCTTCCTGATTCGAAGACCTATGCTCCATCCACTCTACAATCTAGGTTCCTTCAAAGCTCAGCTCAACTGCTGCCTTTTATGCAAAACCTATCCCTGGTCCCTCAGTGGCTAGTACCTTCCCCTTATAATTACCTTGTATTTATTTTTTATGTATCATATATAACATATATAACAACAGTAGTGAACATATAGAACTTTATATCATCCACATTTTACATATAAGAAAACTGAGGCTGAGAGAAGTTAAATGACTTGCCTAGAGTCTCACAGCTATTAAGTTTGGTCCTAAATTCAAACTCAGGATTTCTTGACTCCAAGTCCTATACTATGTACTCTGTCTTCTTAAATGTAAGCTCATCTAAGGTTAAAAGTGTTTTCTTATTTTCTTTTAATCTCTAGTGTTTAGCATAAATGTGTGGCATACAGAAAGTACTTAATAAATGCTTATTGATTGCTTCTGGTTTCATTTGTGGGAAGAAGCTAAAAATGTGAGATTCAGTTCCTTATTAGTAAGTTTATTGGACAAATTTTAAATTTAAAATACTAGTAAAGTCAAAGTTTGTATATTGTCTAAAGAAAAAAATATTCTTTTCCAGTTCTCTTTTCCACTGATAAGGCAAAGGGGATAATAAATGCCCAAGGGCTATTTTGTATTTTGGTCTTTGTTTCATGACCATGACAACCCATGAAATAAAGAAAGCATTTGATGGAAAAATTTTGTTTTCACATAGCAATCAAATGAAAGTAAAGTCAACAATGTACATTTCCTGAAAAGTTAAGCCAAATAGATGAAAGAATGATTTTGGTTGATAATATATGCCTCCTTACAATCACATAGTTGGCTATTTGCAAAAATAAAAGCGCACATAGTTTTAACTTTAATATGCTTACTTTTTATTGATTATTGATTATTAATATGCCTACTTTATTTATGCCTACTAATTTTATTGCCTACTTCTGTTGTATCCCACCTAAGTTTTGTTGCTTTTTGTTGCTGTCTTCACTGAAAGAGTTAACATCTTATTCTTTTGCCTCTGCTTTCTTCCTCACTTTGTATAAGTTTCTGCATTTTTCTTTGACTTCATATTACTCCTTATGGTACAATAATATTTTTCTATATTCATATTTTATAATTTGCCTAACCATTTTCTTTTTATTTGGCATATAGTTTCTTTCTAACTCTTGTTATTACAAATGATGCTGCTGTGAATATTTCTGTACAGATGGCTCTTTTCTTGTAGCCAATAAACTCCTTGGGGATGCAAACCCAGTAGTGAGATTGCTGGGCCAAAGAGTATTAGAAATTTTAACTTTTATTACATGATTCAAAATTCATTTCCATAACATAATCAATTTATATTACTACTTGCAGTGATAGGAGTGCTTGTTTTCACGCTGCCCCTTGAACATCAAAATATTTCCTTCTTTGCCATCCATCTTTCTTGTTTAACTTGAAACATTCTCTTGTGTTATTAACTTTGTCTCTCCCAACCCTCCCACTGCAAGATTCTAAGTTTAAAATCAAGGACTGTAATTTATTAATCTCTTTCTCCTTGGCATCCAGTATTATGTTTTCTACAATAAATGATAACATCTCTGCCTCTGGGTTTCATCATGTAAAAAATGAGAGGATTGGATTAGATGATATCTAAACTATGTTATCAACTCTAAATCCTATGAGCCTTTAGCCTAATAGGTATGCAAAAACAATTGTTTCTTTGACTGCTATTTTGTTTTTATGTAGGTGTCTGATAACCTAGTGTCTATTGCACCTTCTCAATACATCTGTGCCCCCGATAGCAAGCACACTTTCCTTGCGGCTCCTGCCCAGCTTCTACTTGAAAAATTCCTCCAGTACCACAGCCATCGTTTCTTCCCTCTGTCATTGAAGAATTATGGCCACCCTGTGCTGTCTGTTGATTGTTATCTTAATCTGGGACCTCAGGTAATTTTTTAACAAGTTCTGAGTATATTTCTCATAGGATGGTCAACAGGAGATGAATAAATCTCTTTGAATAATTTTATAGGATGGAAGTTTGGAAGGGGCACTTCAACTTTCCAGCTGAGTGAGGACAGATAGATAAATAGATGGAACATTTGGTGAAGTGGATAGATACTGTCTTTGCCAGGAATACCCCACATGGGGTCACAGAGTAGGACATGCCTAAAAATTACTGAACAACAACAACAAAATGTTTAAGGAAATGTGTTAGGCAGTAGGGTTATAAATATCCTTAAGGAGCTTAGAAGTTGAAATTCTAGCTCTTTTTCTGTTTAATCTCCAACAAGTCATTTAACTTCTCAGAGACTCAGTTTCCTCATCTGTAAAATGGGGATAAATATACTTCAGCTATCTGCTTCAGAGGGATGTTGGTTAACATGTCATTCCAACTTTTAAACATTTTAAATGTTATACATGTGTGAGATATTGTTATTTTGATCACATGTGTATGTGTGTGTGTGTGTGTATGTGTGATACATTGTTGAATGTCCTAAGGAAATGATTTTTTTTTTTGCTCCTCTCTGCTTCTTCCTTTTTCAGGTTGCTGTTTGTTATGTGAGCTCCAGGCCTCATTCTTTAAATATCAGCTGCTCAGATTTGCTGTTTAGTGGGCTCCTGTTATATCTCTGTGACTCCTTTGTGGTTGCTAGCTTTTTGAAAAAGTTTCATTTTCTGAAAGGTAAGTTATAATGTTTACTGGAATGGTCACACAATCTGCAAAAGGGATTTAAGAGATTAATTCGTTCAACTCTATTAAATGTCTGCTTTGCTAGGTGCTGGTGAAGTGCCATATACAAATCAACCTTTGCCTCTTCTTGAAAGGCTCTAAAAGTCTGCAAGTGGGGTTCTGTAAAGATAAAAATGTATTAAAATTATTTGTGGTTGGACTCTGAGTATTTAAATTGGTGGTCTTCAGGGATTTAATTTCTAAATCCCAAAATGAATTACTAAAGTAAATGGACTTTATGGTAGTTTATTTACAATAGAGGGAAGATATTAAGGAAGAGAGAAAGAGAGGAAACTCCAGCTTCCTCTGAGCCAGGTAGAAATACTAAGGTCCCACTCAGGGAAAAGAGTCTCAAGATAATGGGCCTTTCTTGAAGGTTTATACTCCGAGAAAGGCAGGGTCACTAAGTCAGTCTTTCACTCACCAATGGTGGCCATCTAAAATGGAAAGCAGTCTGAGGTTTCTTGCATGAGCTCCTCCAGAGGTCCAGTTCCACAGTCTCTCCTCCAAGTCATAGAGTTCTTTGATCTTCTCGAATCGAATATCTCCTTCTCGCCTCTGGTCCTTTTTTAAAAGATCTTTTTCTCTTGTGTCACCTCCCCAAATTTCATGTCTACCAATCACAGCAGACACTTTTCTCCTAGACTGCCCATTCTTTAGTTCACACCTTCTTTGGTTAGATTATACCCTTTTGGGTTACTTAACACCTTTTTTTGGTTAGTTCATCTTTTGTAGTTACTTAACAGCTTTTTGTAGTTAAAATGGGTAGATCTATTTAAAATACTGAGTTATCACCTTTTGGGGATTAAAATCTAAAAATAGATTGTGGATTACAATTCAATCTTCCCAATAAAGAAGAAGCTAAGTATCTTCATTGTTACAATCAGAAGATGGCTAAGTCCAATCTTCACAAATGATAGGGATATAATAAAGTATTAACTATAGGTAGCAGGGGACATTGATGGAGTTACTGATCAATTTTAGCCTCCTACTGTATATTAGGTACAGTTACGTATATATCTACGTTATGCAGTTTGGACTTTGGTTGAAAGGAATGCTTCTCAATTTAGTGAGTTATATGCCCTAGCCCCTGCATGAGAGGAATTCTAGAAACTCCTCTTAGTTCCCAGTAAATGGGGCTGTATCCAAGATAATTGATGAATGAGCTTTCAGAGATCATTACTCACCAATTATGCTGAGTGTATATTTATTTCCTTTTTCTATATGTAGTCATTGTAAAATAGAGTCCAGGATGGCAAGGGCACAGTACAAATCCATAGTACTTTGTGAAGCTTGAGGAAGAAAACGTCATTTACTTGGGAGATTTAGGGAAGATTCCCTAGAAGAGGTAGTAATTGAGTAGGGCTTTGAAGAGAAAAAGAATAGTTAGGGAAGTGGAAGAGAAACAAAAGCTAAAGAGAAGGAATATCAAGGAAGATAGTAATCAACAATGTTGTATGCCCCAGAGAAGACAAATTAAGTCAACAAGTCATGATAATAAATTTAATGAATGTTTACTGTGTACCAGGCACTATGCTAAATAGTGGGGATAAAAAGATAACAAAAAGAAATAGAGTTCCTATCCTCAAGGAACTTTTACTTTAATTGTGGAAGATAGCACATAAAAGGAGAAAAAAATTAAGATTGTGGATGGGGCAGAGCCTGAAAAGTGAAGGATAACTGGTATGGGCCACTCCTCATAATGGAGGTTCTAGGAAGAACTCACCAATGGGGAGAAGGGACCCTAGGGATGAAAGAAGGCAGCTGAAGAATGAGGCAATAGGGATGTCAATGGGAGTTTCTGTAGAGTGGTGAGGACAGAAGCCAGATTGAAAAGTAGTTTGTAAGGCAGTAGAAACACTTGAGTGCAGGTTACTTGTTTTAGAAGTTCTGTGGAGGGACAATAATTGCTATAGTTATTTACAAAATCTGTATATCTTGTTGAAATGTCCTGCAACAGTGAATAGGCAAGGGAGGGAGTGAAGTTTTTTCTTTTTGAAGAAGGATGGAGGAGAAAAATGGGCCTATCCTCTCTGAAATCATATCATAATACTATGCAGGGTATCACCTATTCTCAATTATGTGTAAGGGCAGTCATGCCCAGAATGAGTGCCAGAATTGGATAGGATGGTTGTAAAAGCAGTGTAGTGGGAAATAAGTTTAGTTGACAGGAAGGAACAAAGGTAGAAAGAAAGAAACAAACAAACAGGGTTCTATAGGAAAAAGGAGCTGAGTTAATAACAGGATCAAGGAAAGGATTTTTTACCATTAAGTACTAGGTTCAGAGCTATGATTTCACTGATAAAGAGATTCCTTGGTGAATTACCTCGAATACTGAGAGATAAAGTAGCTTGCCTGTGGTTATATATTATATTATATATTAATTATATATGATACTATATATGATATATCATTACATATTTATTTGATGAAAGATTTGACCTAAGCTTGAGGCCAGATCTTCATCCATTATACTGCCTCTGTTTTTTAAGAACTAGATTGAGAAGTGGAAGGAATTTAGAGCTCATTATGTGAAGGAGTCAGTGGCAAGTGTTAAAAGTGTACAGAGGCACTTAGGAGCAGAGATAGGTGAAGGAGCAATACCCCGGGGAAGATAAAATTCAGAGCATATGTGAAGAAGTGAGCCCTACTTCAGAGACAGGAAGGAAGAGAAGGGAAAGCAGGTTGATACATGCTGCGGCCGAAGCAGATACACTGAGGTAAAGAGGAAAGAGCACCCTTTGTTAGACATTAGATTAGCCACAAAGATGAACATGATAATCCCTGATTTCAAAGGTTACATAGTCTAGTTGGGGAGATAGGATATGTCTATAACAAGATGATTACCTAACTCTAAGGTTTTATAGAATATTTTATTCTGTATGTTTACTTGGTTATTTGCCTTATTTTAAAAGTTTTAATAAAAAATTTAAAGGAGTTAATTAATGATATAAACCAGCAGATACCAAGCACTAAAGATTAGTACAGGGAATGAAGGCTAAATGACAGTAGGTGGAAGAACTCTGCATACAGAGAGAGAGAGAGATATATACACAGACAGACAGACAAACAGACAAACCCAGAAATAATTGTGTTCAAGTCCTGCCTTTGAAAGTTGGACTACAATGACCCTGGGCAAACTACTTATTCTCTTAGATTTGTAGGTAATGCTGGAAGATTATACATTGTAGAGAAGGTGCCCAGCTGCCAATGGTATTCTCTCATGGGAATTACTTATACCAATGAACTCTCAGGTCCATCTGTCCTATGGGTCAGGAGGACTGGGTGGCTGGAAAATTGTGTGGAGTTGTTCATGTTCTTCCCTTTTTTGTCTCTTCCTGGTTCCCTTTCTACCTGCTTTTTTCTGTCTCCATGCAACAGATCATTAGAACTTCACTCATTATATATGCTTTTGTCCCTTTTCAGCTTGTCCAAATGAATCATTTCCAGTGCTTGAAAACATACTCATTCCTCATCCTATGCCTTTTAATGATATGAAAAGTATAGAGGCCTTGTTCAAAAATAATCCTGATTAACCTAGTCATAAAATGTTTTTACCTAACAAAAAGTAATTTATTTTAAGTGGAAGTGGGGTAATCATTGAGTCCTTTGAGACTTTACAGTTAGGTCAGGTCACAGTTGTCATTTTCACACATACTTGTTTCTGTAGTGAAATATAAGGGAAAAAAAACACCAAACAAAACATTAGACTTGGAGTCAGGAGACCTGCTATTTTCAAATCCTGGTTCTGAGCCTTATAGCTGTGTGACCTTGAGCAAATAACTTATATTTTCTGAGATTGTTTCCTCATTTATAAAAGGATGTCAGCAATACTTGTCCTACATGGAGTTTTAAGGAAACATTTTTCAATAAATCATATGTAACTTCCTGATGCAATAATACAATAGACTTATTTCCTCTTCTATTGCTTTGGTGAGATTCTTTTAGACAAAAAAGTTAGTTGTAAAACTATAATTGCTCTGAGCTTCCATTTTCCAACATTTAGGCAGAAGTATGGTTTTCTATCTTTAATTAGCCTTTGATCTCTTTGTGGTTGAAGTAAGTTTAGGTTGCCTGAAACTTTTGGGTAATGAAGCAGCAGATTATTTTATAGTAGGTTTGATAGATGGGTAGGGTAGAGTATGGTAGGGGAAGGAAGAGTTGGGGAAAGAGTACATCTTTTTTTGGAATTTCCCCCTAGTCCTTGAAGAAGGTTTATACAAATGGTGGTCCAAATTCCAATCTTTTGCTCTGTAATACCTGGAGTTTGGGGGTGGGGGGTCCATTCAAAACTGAAACAGTGTACAAATGTGAGATCATTTTTATTTATTTTTTGTTATTATAATTTTCTCATTTTTGTAGGTGCCACCTTATGTGTCATCTGTCAGGATCGCAACTCACTCCGTCAGACAGTTGTTCGCCTAGAGTTGGAAGATGAGTGGCAGTTCAGGCTTCGGGATGAATTCCAGACAGCCAATGCCAAAGAAGACAGGCCACTTTTCTTCCTGACTGGGCGACACATTTGAAAGAAACAACAGTCCAATTTTTTCTGGAAGAGCAGATACTTCAGAGAACCCTCCTGCCAATATGACTGAAAGAAGCCATAGCACATCAGAGCTATAAAAAGATTATAGAGCTCATTGGTCTGTTCCACTCATTTTATAGGTGGTAGGGCTAACAATCTAAATGACTTCAGTGATTTGTCTTTGGTCACTTGTGACTTGGTAGCTGAGCAGGAAACCCAGGCCTTTAGAATGCCTATTTCACAGGGAAGCTTCTGCAAAGGCAAGCTTACAGTCAACAATATACCCATAGAACCAAAGGGAGAGCTTCAGAGCCAGGGGCGATCTTTGAGATCCAGCCCATATAGCTCATTTTTACAGAGAGGGAAACAGAGCCCCAGATAATAAAGTCTAGGGAAGAATATATATGATCCAGGTCTCTGGACTCACATTCCCCTATGCTTTTCTCACAACATACTGCTGAGTTTACTGGGATGTTTTAGAATAATTTCTTTAAGAACAAAGTTTTGACAGTTTACCATATTATCTATATGCTTCCATGATAGAAATTTGTTTACACTTTTGGTTGACATTGTATATTTTTAGATACTTGTTCTTGAAGTGGAAACATTTTTTCATATGTAGAAGGACCAGTTCTGAGGTGTTTCTCTGCCCATGTTAACACATGGACCATATATAGAAACTACTGAAAACCACAAATTCCAAAAATATGGAGTACATCTGAAAACAGAATCATTAGAATAAGAATTACACAATCCTAGAATCCTGGTATTGAAAGGAACTTACTCCTACTTAGATCAATCAACTGATTGATCAGCAAGCATTTATTAAAGACTTTCTGTGTGTGAGGAATTGTGCTAAGCACTGAAGATAGAAAGATAAGAACGTGGTGTTTGCTCAAATGGAGCTTAAATTCTAAAGTGAGACAACATACAAACAGCTATGTAGATATTTTATATATATATATATAGTAATTTCAGAGGGAAGTCATTAGTATTGGGGAAGAGGGAGAAAGAGGAGGAAAGAGGATATGACTTTTTGTCTAAGGCCAAGGAATGTGAATGTCCTTGGATTGTCTGAAGTTTTTTGTGATTTAGAAATCAGAACAAAGTGCCAAATCAGCCAGCTACTTTTTGAGTATATTCAAGCACATGATTTAATTTCTTTTAAAAATGTTTTATTAATGGCTTTTTCTTTTTCATGTCAACCATTTCCTATTATGCCTCCCTACCACACTGAGTTCTTCCTTTTTAACTAAAATAATTAAGCAAAACCAATTGACAAAGTCAGATAGTAAATGATACCATTTTGCCTCTGTAGTTTCTTGCCTCACTGCTAAGTGGAGAGAAATGAGTTTTACTATTTGTCGTATGGTTTAATGTCCTAACAAAGCTCTTTACTCTGGGTGACATTAGATTTTCTGTATAAGAACACCTTAGAGAACTATCTCTTGGTAATAGTGAAAATGAAAGAACATGGCCTTAAGTACTGTTAAATAAATGTGTTCTAGGGAGGAAATAATTATATAGTGGCTCTCTAAGGGTCCTATAAAAATGAGAATTGATTTGCAGAGGAGTGAGAATGAAATTGTTTAGTCCACTCAAAAAACTCAGAAATGATAGATAAGGACAAGACCCATGACCATTTACTTACTAAAAGTTTATTTTCAAAATCTTCATTGAACCTTGACTTTGCTGGCAGGTAAAGTGTATCAGCTGAAGTATTTGTGTAAGTGAAAGACTTCTAGAAGCCCAAGTACAGAATGAGTGGACGCAAAAGAGTACACAGAATAACCAGATTCCAGAGGGATTGTTACTTGAAGCATCTGAGCCAAAGGTCTTTTTTCAAACACCCCCTTTTTGATAACATTGAGGCAGACTGATGGGCAGTAGTCACTTTCACCTGGCCTAGCCTTGAAGACATTGAATGAGAAGTAAGGGAACCAAAGAGAAATAGCTTTCAAAGATGGTGTCAAAGATGGTGTGTTGATTTTTCTTTTTCCCCTTAAGGAAAAAAAGCCTGTGGGTATGACAGATTTGGGTTGATGTTTACAAAATTATTTTATTAGTAAATGGTAACCTTGTATATTTCATTATTCCTATTTTGGAATGAAACTTTACTTTCTGTAGTTTTATTTGTCTTTGTAAATAGTATCTCCTGTGCAGCTTTCCCTTACATTGTATTAGTTAATTTAAACTTTTCAAAGGTCTTAATATTCATGTTGGTTCTAGCCTTTACAAATAAATCTTGTAATGCACTTACTGGTTTCTTGTTATTTGCACAATTATAAAATTATATTTATCCTGAATTACTATTGGTGTAAAATTATTAATTATAGAAACTTGTCCTTTTGATGCAAATGGGAAAGTTATTTTCAGTAGAATTTTGTTTACTTGTGGCATCCAACTTTAAAAAAAATATGGAGGCATTTTATCATGTGCATTAGCTAAAACTGATAATTTTCTTGGTATTGGCTTCAGAACTCATCTTCTGGCATTCTAGGCCCTTTGTCAGTTTCTTCCTGTTTCTTCCTTTTCTTATTTTGTGTTCCCTTCACTTTAAGCAAGCCCAGAGAAGGCAGCTGTGATACCGTGAAACGGAAATAAATTTGGAGTCAAGACACTTCTGAATCTGTGTCAGAATGTCTCTAATCTAACAGGGTCTATACAATGTTTTTCTCCCAGGGTCATTCACCTTTTTATAGAGATGGAGGAATTTATGTGTTCTCAGGAACCAGGATTGCTTGTTACAGTTAATTGGAACTTGACTTCTTTGTATTGTTCTTTTCATTTACAGTACTGTGGCCATTGTGTACATTGTTCTCTTGGTTCTGCTTAATTTGTTCCCCATATAGGGCTCGTGTTTCATGCCAGAGTTTTATTCTGGGGGGGAGAGGGGCACTCCAAAAATCTTAGGTTTAGTTTTATATTGGTTGTCCCAAATGTGAGTCCCCAACTCTTGAATTTCCATCTAGAGGTCACTAGGTAGAACAGAGGATAGAGTTCTGGCCTTATAAAAAAGAGGATCTGAGTGCACATACTGCCTCAGGCAATTTGCTAGTTGTGGGACCAAAGGTAAGTCATTAACTTCTTTGGACCTGTTTCCCTCCTATAAAGTGACTCAATAGCCATTTAAGGTCTTTTCAGCTTTAAATCTGTAACAATAGATTTAAATAGCATAGATACTGGGTAGAAGACCCACCTCTGAAAATGTGTAAGATGTAAAGAAATGTTCAATAATGTTGTCAACATAATGTGTAGGTCTTACTTTGGGGGTTATATTTTTATTTATTTAGTTAAATATTTCTCAATTACATTTAAACATTCATTAAAAATTTTTGAGTTCCAAATTCTCTCCTGCCCTCCTGCTCCTCCTCTACCCAATAAGAAGGAAAGAAATATGCTATCATTTATACATATGACATGCAAATATATTTCCATATTAGTCATGTTGCAGAACACACACATATATACACACAAATTCAAGCAAATAAAGAAAATCAAAAGGCTATGCCTAGTTTTGCACTCAGAGTTCATCAGTTCTCTCTCTGGAAGTGGATAGCATTTTTGATCTAGAGCCCTTTGGAACTATCTTGGATCATTGTATTGGTCAGAGTAGTTAAGTCTTTCATGGCTGATCATCATTATAATATTGTAGCTGTGCAATGTTCTGTTTCTGATCACTTCACTTTGTACTAATTCATAGAGGTCTTCCTAGGTTCTTTTCAAAGCATATTGCTCATCATTTCTGATACATAATAGTATTTCATCATAATAATCTACTACCACTTATTCAACTATTTCCAATAATGGGCATCCCTTCAACTCCCAGTCCTTTATCACTACAAAATATCTATTATAAATATTTTGACATAAATTGCTCCTTTCCCCTTTTCTTTTATCTTCTTTGGGATACAGATCTAGTAGCAGTATTGCTGGGCCAAAGTATATGTAGTTTTATGGCCCTTTGGGTATAGTTTCACATTTGAGCCAATATTCCTAAATTGTCCCCCCATGTTCTTTTTTTAAAATTTAGAATATTTTTCTATAGTTACATGATTCATGATCTGACCCCTTACTCCCCTGTCCTGGAGCTGACAAACAGTTCCACTGGGTTTTACATATATCATTGTTCAAAACCCATTTTCACATTATCCATGTTTGTAATAGAGTAATCTTTTAACATCAAAACCCGAATCATATCTCCATTGAACCACATGATTGATCATATGTTTTTCTTCCGTGTTTCTGTTCCCATAGTTCTTTCTCTGCATATGGATAGCATTCTTTTTCATAAACTCTGGATTGTTCTAGGTCATTGCATTGCTGCTAGTAGAGAGTCTATTACATTCGATTGTGCCACAGTGTATCAGTCTCTGTATACAATGTTCTCCTGGTGCTGCTCCTTTTGCTCTGCATTAATTTCTGGAGGTCTTTCCAGTTCACATAGAAATCCTTCAGTTCATCATTCCTTTCAGCACAATAGTATTTCATCATCATCAAATACCACAATTTGTCAGTCATTCCCCAATCGATGGACACCCCCTCATTTTCCATTTTTTTTTGCCACCACAAAGAGCTCGACTAGAAATATTTTTGTACAAGTCTTTTTTTCTTATACTCTCATTGGTGTCCTCTATATTCCTCATGGAAGGAAGAACGAAAGTAATGCAACTTTGTGGTAGAGCTCTAGTGGGTTCTGAAATTCCTAGGTGAATTTCCCTGTTCCATATTAAGAGTAGAACAGCTTCTTTTGGTTTCCATGTAAGGAGTTGGGTCTATGTTTCCTAAGTGAAAACATGGTCCCAGGAGTAAAACTTTAGCGCTGAAAAAGACCCAGAGCCAGAGACCAATTTGTGTCTCCCCAGAAATTTCCTTGTGCTGACTGCCAAACCCAAGCTGTTCCTGACCTCCCATGTCCCAATGTCTCTCGGCACACAGTTTTTGCAGCTATTTTGCTCTGACACATTTCAATTTTTGGGACTTGTCTGGTGCTAACTTGCTCAGTTCTGAGCAATCAGTAGCAGCAGACTACTGTAAATAGTAGCCAGAATCAACAAAAAAGATAAAGAATACTTAAATCTTTCTGCACTTTATGCTCAGTCAATAGTGAAATGGAACTGCTTGAGATACCCTAGTTTGATAGAGGCTCTCAGAGTTGAAAGGGCTTGTTCACTTTGGGGACTTGAAATCTCAACTGAGAAAATAATTGAAAATTACAAACTGACATCATCCACAGTGTCAATGCTAATTTTCTTCTAATGCAAATGTCACAAAATTAACAAATGAAAGATTAATTCTAAGGTAGAAAAAAAATTCAAGGGAGCACTTGGAAAGTAACATCCTTTGGGGCAACTAGGTAGCACAGTGGATAAAGCACCAGGTCTGGGTTGGGAGAACTTGGGTTGAAATCTGGTCCCAGACTTGTCTTACCTGTAAAAACCTGGGAAAGTTAATTAACCCTGTTTGCCTAGCATTTGCTGCTCGTCTGTCTCAGAATTTGTGTTAAGACAGAAGGTATGGGCTAAAAGAAAGGAAAAAGAAAATAATATCCTTCAATGAGCATCTCCTTTCTATAGATCTATAAGAAAGTCTGACAACCACGCAGTGCCCAAAAGGTATTGCCTTCTGTAATTCCTGAGATCAACTCTGCAATCTGTTGTGCTTCCTACAATTTTGTACAGTTTATAGCAGTCAGTGTCAGGCATTGGCACCCCACTGAAGCTTCCTTAACAACAGTTCCAGGCAGGAAAACATCAGACTACTTTTTGCTTGGTGGGAGGCACAGATATTCCTCCATTAAAATTCTGGTGATGCATCATACAATGGATCTCCTCTCCATAAGATTATATACTTCCCAGTATTACTATTCTTGTCCAGCCTAGTGAGGAAATCATTTTATGTTTCCAAGGGAGTGCCAGTTACCAATTCCAGGTTCAGATAACACTGTTTTTACAAATTATTATGTCTACTGACTATAGTCAAGAGAAAAGACATTGGAACTGAACAAATCCTAATATCTTTTCTCTCCTGTGCCTATACCAGAGATGTTCCTTGCACAAATGAACACTCCTTTCTGCATCAGGAACTGGAAAAGCATCCTAATTTCTCTTAGATTATTCCTCAAATTCCAAAGCTTCATTCTGGGGTACCTGGGTGGGATTATTTAAATACCTGATAATATTTTCAGAATTATCTGAAGGAAAGGAGGGGAGAAAGTGATGATCAGTTCCTAGAGAGAAGTTACGCGTTGTGTGAGGTACTTCCCATGCCTGATGGATCTAGACCTGCTAGGAAGCAGCATTTATCTGATGAGCCATAGGACAAATGGATGGAGTAATGGATATAGAGTTAGAGTACCTTGTGTTCAAATCCGAGCACTGCTATTTACTCCTTGTGTGGTCTTGGAGAATTTACTTAATTTCTCTGAGCACCATTTATTTCCTCATCTGTAAAACAGTTCTTTCTATCTAGCTTGAAAAATCTATGATCTTATGACTTTTTGTTTTATTGAACAAGGTTATCAAAAAGAACATAGCTAGCACCTGTTCCCATATCTAGGTGTTATTTTAAGTTATAGTATTTCTGCTGATGCTTCCAGAAGAATCTTGGAAAGAAGAGCTATGACAATTTAGGGAGAAAACTGAAGGACTTATTGACCTAGATGGTAGTTCTATCATTCTTTCATTGGGAGGTTTGGATTTCTGAAGAAAAGGAGAAATATGTAAATAAATAGCTGGCCAAGTAGATGGTGACAAAGAATGACAATTAGTTTTCTGAATCATGGCTTAATATCATGGGGTGATAGGCAGCTAGTCTGGTTGGATTGCAACTAGCAAGAACTAGAGAAAGTATATTTTTCTCCTTGGCTTGTTGGTTTGATCAAAGGGCTTTTAAACTGAAAATGGAGAGAGAGAGAGAAAGTGTGTGTGTGTGTGTGTGTGTGTGTGTGTGTGTGTGTGCATGTGCACACACGCATGTATGTGCTTATGTATGTGTGGCAATGTAGAGGATATAAATTAGATAAAACTGTTAAACTAGACATGCAGTTTAATAAATTTTTGAATAAACAAAAACACTTAAATACTTATGTGTCAGACAGTATATATGGACAATACAAATATGAGCAAGCTGACAATATTTATAATAATATTTTAATATGGGAAGACAATGCATAAAGGAAAGTTCAATTGCAAGACAGATAAAAAGGCCTAGAAGTACTCTAGGTGCAGCGGTGGAGTGCATAGCAAAGCCCAGGGTTCCTTAGGTTATAATACTAAGTAAGATTACAGTGCTAGGAGACTGGAGGGTATAGAAGTAGGGAGGGTTAACCTGGTGGCCCTCAGACTCACTCTGAAAGTAATCTCACATCATCCAAGCAGCCAGGACAAGAGAGGAAGGCAAAAGGGGAGGGCATTTCTACTGGTAGCAAGTATTTCTTCCTCCTGGTACCCCGGTTTATATTCTGGGATGCCTTGGGACAAGAGAAGGGATGACACCTTGTTAGTGGTGGAGTTCTTGGTGCAGAATAGCAGTAAAGAAGTTGTCTAGTATTTCATAGTAAAAAATAATTGGGAAGAGGAAGGAAACCAGTTTATATGACTTGGTTATCTGTGAGAAAAGTATTCATTTTTACTGTAGGTCATGCCTTGCTTGAAGTCATGTAGGTAGTTAATGGCAGATATGGTGCTGACCCCTCAAATATCAAAGGTTCCCTCCCATTTGTCATCTATTGAAAAATAGTGTCTGTAGCTGGGAATAGCCAGAAGAACAGATGGAGCAGAGCTCTGGAGGAAGAGAGAAAGGCAATTCTTCCCAGAGTTGAACTTGTATTCTTCTTGATGTTTCAGGTCCAATCAAGCCACCATCAGCAAAAGAATTGAAGAATTCAACAAAAATTGCTTTGTCTCCCTGACCCGTCTCTCCTCACTGCAGTCCATTCTCTATTCAGCCACCAAAGTGATTTTCCTAAAATACAACCACCTCAGCCAGTACTCAAACAACTCTGGGGGCTTCCTATGACCTCCAGGATCAAATATAAAATCCTCTATTTGGCCTTTATAACTTGCCTCCATCTCCTACTCTCCTTTCCAGTATCCTTGTATCTTATAACCCCTGCCCCATACTCTGCAATCTAGTGAGCCAGCCTCCAGCTTCCTATCCAATTCTAGCACTCATTCTGGGCATGGCTGATTATGTTCCTCTGGTTGTGCTCAGTTATCAGAACTGAGCACTATCTTCTAGATGTAGAAGTATAGAAGGCAGAGGGACTATCACCGTTCTTGTTCTAGACATCTTTTCTTCTGTTAATTTGGCCCAAGATAAAATGAGCTTTTTTTGATGCAAAACCCATAGCTAGTCAGGTTGAGTTTCCACTCTACCAATGTCCCATCTGAATTGCTGTTCACCCATATATGATGCCATGCATACTTCTGCAATTATTTGTTCTTTTTTTTTTTACTTAAATAGATTCCTCAGTCCAAGGATCTTAATTCTTAGTGTTCTTTAGACATTTAGGTGGTTTGTGAAGGACTTTGGGCCTCAGTAGATGAACCTTGATCTACCCCTGGGACACACAGGTATTTAATGTTGGTTATTGATAATGGTTATGCACATATAACACTCTTAACAATAATTTGCTCATTTTAAGTGTAAGAGTCATATTATGAAAACCTACTCTTATACATAACAATTTTACTACCTTTTGTGAAAAAAAAAGTTGTTTTGTTTTTTTTAATCCTGGAGAAAGACAATTCCAAATAAAAGGAAAATAATTTAGAGTTGGTTAACAATATGGCTAATGAGCTGGTTTTCATATTAAAATATAAGCAAAGTTTTGCTTTAAGGATTTAAAAAGGGCTTACTGGGTGGCTCATAGATTGAGAGCCAGGCCTAAAGATGGGAGGTCCTAGGTTCAAATTTGGTCTTGGATATTTCCTACCTGTGTGACCCTGGGCAAGTCACTTAACTCCCATTGTCTAGCCCTTACCACTCTTCTGCCTTAGAACCAATATACAGTGTTGATTTTAAGATCAAAGGTATGGATTAATTTTTTATTAATTAATTAATTAATGGAAAAAATAGTTAACACAATGACTGTCTGATAGGATATATGCCTTTTTGCCCTTGTAGTCATCTACCTCTTTGTAGAGAGGAAGAAGTATACATTTTCCTGGACCAAGCCTGGTCATTATAGTCACTCACAGCTGGATTTCCTTTTAGGGTTCTTTTCATTAATATTGCTGGAGATATTGTATGCTCCTGCTTGGGTTCATACCTCCCATGTTTTCTCCAAATTCCTCAAATTTTTCATTTCTTATTGAATAATTCTATTCCATTATGTTCTGTACAAGTTATTTAAAAAAATTTAAATCCTTTCCCTCATCAATGAGTCTTAAAAATACTGACTTCTTGAAATAATTTCCCTATTTCTAGAAGAGGTATGCAGAATCTTCTGTGCCCACAAGATGGTGGTAAACCCATACTGGTTTCTATTCAGAGCATCCCTTCAATCAGAGGAGTTTGGGGCTGGAGGAGGTCAAACCCACACTTCGCATTTTGCAGATGAGAACTTTCAGACCCAGTGACGTTGTAACTTATCTCAGTTCTCCTAGCCAGTCAATTAATGGAAGACTCCAAATTCAGCTTCTTTCCTGGTGTATCATATGTGGACTATTTAGATTCATGTAGAGACAGTAAATAGCATTTCTGAATTGGCTTGCCTCTCTCAAAGGGAAACGAAGGAAGAGATGTGTTAAAATAGAAAAAAAAAAAAGCACTAGATGGGGACAGGAGATTCTGACTTTCTCACAGCTATATGACCTTTTTAAGTCATTTTCACTTTTAGCCTTAATTTCTTCATCTGTAAAATGAGGATAATAATACTTGGACTACCTGGAGGACATCTCTTTGGATAGCTTAAAATGCTATATAAATGTGAGTTATCTCAGTTCTGCACTTGTAGTTACGATTCCATATTTGTGGCAAAAAGAGTCCACAGACTGAAAATAGAGGGGCTGAGTGATGTAGAGGAATATGTATAATCCTGAAGAAATAATTTGTCCTATGTGGGGAAGAGTCTTGGATATACTGTGATGGAAAACTAGAGTTGAACATTTGGGTTTGAACACTAGCTCTGCTATTTACAATTTGGACCTCATACAGGTCACTTAAGGTTTCTGAATGCTGAACTAGACTTAAAAAGGGACCTTTTAGCTCCACATCAGATGAGCCTATGATTAATTGATGAGAATTCTTCTTCCTAAATGGTGATAAGGATATCCTTCATCTGCAAAATGAAAGCTCATTCCATTAAGCAAAATCTCACTCATTTAGACTAATTAGGGGAGAGAGGGAAGAGTTGTTTGAACCCATGAAAGCCTTGAGTGAAATAGAATCCTTTTAGAGAACATCAATTTTAGCATTTAGTTTAAAGACGGACAGTCATTGAGACTAATAATGTATTTATCCATGGTAGAAGAATGTTAATGGAGAAGTCTAAAATTCCCTACCACAACATTTTCCCTTGTCAGCTAAACAATCCATTTCCAATTAATGAAAGAATGAAAAAAGCATTTTAAAGTACATATTATGTGCTAAGTATTGAGTAAACTTGTCCACACCATTGATTTTCTTTGTAATTAATTAAAAATAAACATAGCCTTTTAATAGGCAAGGAAAAGCAATCTTTTGTTGAGCGAATGAAAAATACCAAATGAACCATGCTTTTTTGAATCAATACCTGCTTTTCCTTCTCATAGCAATACTTTCTTGACTTTTCAGTAAACGGGAATGTGGCATATTGGAAAGAAGGGTGGTATAAGGGTTTTGGTACTGGTTCAAACATTTGAAAATCACAACCTTTCTGAGCCTCAGTTATTCATCTGTACAATGGATAAATTAATACTTGTACTGCTTACCCCCAGGCTAATTTTGAGGAAAGTAAATCTTTTGGCTTGGTAAAAATATGAGTCATTTTATCTTGTATAAAGCCCCAATGATAGATATTCTTAGCTGGCAGCCCCAATTCAGGCTACCAATCAGTTTGATCATAGTGATTTCCATCAGTCATAACAGAAAGCCTAGTCAAATGCTCCTTACGCCAGTTGTGGGTCTTGTGATAAAGATTGGCTCCAAAGCATGCAGACAGCAATAAGAAAAAGAAACCCCATTTATAAAATTGTTTAACTTTAGGGAGATGTGCATTGTATTTTGTCAGATTAAGGAACATGAAGGGGCTGACTGATGGGGGTAGCAAGGGCATCATTTATATATATAGCCAGAAGGCCAGGGTTGGAATCCCAGAACTCCTAGGAACCAACTATTCCTTTAATCTTAAGCAAGTCACTATTTTGGGGATCCTTAGTTTCCTCAAAGGGTTGGACTAGATCACCTTCAAATAATTTCCAGCTCTAAATCATGTAGTCCTATGTAGTTCACAAGCTTTTAAAGCAAGAAGGACTTTAAAAACCAGACCTGCCCTTTTATAGATAAGAAAAATGAGGAGAGTATGATATGGTTCACTGTTACCATATTGCATTATCTGCAATATGGTGAACTTGCTGAACTCAGAATTGGAGAATATGAATTTAAATCTCTTTTCTACCATGTTTCACTTGTGTAACATTATTCAAATTACTTACCTTTTCTGGGCCTCAGTTTCCTCATTTGTTAAATAAGAAAGTTGGACCAAATGGCTTCTTATGTCCATTTAAGCCTTAGATGTCATGTCTTCTGATCTACATGATAGGGTGTGTGTTGTTCAGTATGTTTATTTTAAGTGAGAGAGTTTTCTACTCTTCATTAAACTTCTGAGTTTTTTTAAACTTTGGAAGGTTTTTTGGAATGTCAAGAATGGGTTTATTTATTAATGGGTTTAATAACCCATCTCAAACTGACCATCTTTTTAGGTTGCTGATGACCAGCATTTTAACTGCCCTTGTTGAAAACTATCACTTGGTCCAGCTCCCGGGGACCAGAGTTGCTTTACTTTCTAGTCAAAGACAAATGTTTACTTGCTTTAGAATCACCAATGATAACTCAGCTGTGAGAATCAGCCTCCTGAAAGTCCAGCTAGACTTGACCGACTCACTCCTATGAAGACCCATCAACTCTATTTTGACAGCAGGATTGTTATGGTGGCAGTGACTATCCAAAGTTCTGCCTCAGTAATTTTACCCCTTATGGAGAGGATGGAAAAGATGAAAGTAGAGATTGAGGCTTCAAAATAATGGGGGATCATTAGCTCCCATAGCAAACGTGACCTATCTACAGACCACTGAGAGGAGAGAAATACTAGTAGTTGAGAGAGATTCTGTAAATCATTTCCAGGTTCTGTCATTGTAGTGTAGCAGAGAGAGAGGTGAAGCTGATTTGAGCAACAGAAAATTTAAGATTAAGATCAAATACTTGCTAGCTGTGTGAACTTGGGGAAAATATTTACCTCTTTTAATATTATTTTCCTCATTTGTAAAATAATAACATAATTTAATTAATGAATATATTGTAGGGGCAGCTAGGTGGCTCAGTGGACTGAAAGCCAGGTCTAAAGTCAGGACATCCTGGGTTCAAATCTGTACTCAGGTAATGTTTAGCTTTGTGATACTGCGCAAGTTACTCAACCCCAATTGTGTACTCCTTAGTACCCTTCTGCCAAAACATAATATTGATTCTAAGACAGAAGGTAAAAGTTTTAAAAAATGTTTCTTGTGAGGAAAGAGTTCTATAGACCTGAAAGTATTATATAAATGTGAAAATTTTAATAGAGTAATAATAATAGCTAATATTTATGTAGTGCTTTAAAGTTTGCAAAGTGCCTCATAAATCTCATTTGTTCCTCATAGCAACCTTGGGTCTATTATTATTCTCATTTTATATATGAGGACACTGAGGCATAAGTGATTTTGCCCAGGGTCACACAGGTAAAAAGTGTATGAGGGAGGCTTTGAACTCAAGTTTTCTTGACTCTACACTTTGGCACAGGTTAGCCTCATTATTAGTATTATTAATAAGAAGTGGGTCTTTTTAAAGGGAAAAGATGTTTAGACTTGAAGAATGAAACAGATTTCATCCTTCTGTGAGAGAAGAGTACATTCCAGGTATGGATGACATCTTGTGTGAGTGTTTAGAAACAGAAGATGATCTGTTAAGTTATAGTTGAGTTGGACTTGAACATGAAATGCACAAAATGTAAAAAATGCAAAAAAGAAAAGTTTAGCAAGAGAGGTTGTGGAAGCTTTGACCTGCTCCATTCTGATCTGGGCCTGCATATTCCTCTATAGACAACATGGTGGCTCCCCTACTAATGAGATCTCACCATATTGATACTGAAATGAGTGCCGATATCTTGTCATCATAGGCTGCTGCTGTGGCTTAGTCATGTTCCACAATTATGGGCAAGTCTAGTTAGTGGAAAGATTTATCAATATGAAAAAGCATAGTTAAAATATGTGGAAATAAACTGATGATTGGGGTGGTATCTTCTCTCATTTATAGAGAATATACATTGATAGAAAAGCTTGCAGAAACCACAGGATAAGGAGAAAAAAGGCATAAAACTGTCACCACTCTAACCCATCCTTAGCTGCATGAGTGCAAATTTAAAATTACTCTGTCCTGGTCAGATCATTTCTATAATGTTGTGTTCATTTCTGGGCGCCCCATTTCAGGATATATTTTGACAATCTGGTGGGCACCCAAGATAGTTAGACAATTGAAAATTTGTTAAAGAAGCTAAGAATGCTTAGACTGGATAGAAGAGAAGATGGTGGGCAGGTTGAAGGGGAAGGAAGAATAAGGAGTAGTCATGATCACTACCTTCAAATGGGGATGCCAAGTAGAAAAGGAGTTACACTTATTTAGTTCCAGAGGGAAGAACACAGATGTTTTTGCAAATCAGGATTTTATATTGTCAGATTTCAGGTGAATATAAGGTAGCATTTCCAAATTACTGAAGTTATCTAAAATTGGTCTAGGTTGCCTGGTTGGGGATATGGTCATAAGGGATGTCAGGAGCAGTGGTACTAAATATCTCGACTAGAAGTCTTTTCTTTTTAAACTTCAAAGTTTTGTTGACATATTTTTGTCTTTAGATTATAAATATTTACAGATTATGGCCACCATTTGAGATGTCTCTTGAGAGAAAGTAAAATAAAACAATAAATATGGTAGCTTCATCATACAGAAGATGTCATCTTCAACAGCATGTAACATTCACATATTGCATATAGCTCTTCCCATCTCCCTATTAAAAAAATAACAGGATAACAGGAACTTATTTTTTCTCTCTTCCATTCCCCAACCCTATGGGAGAAAAAAAATACAAAATAAATTTCTTGTGACAAATATTCTTAGTTAAGAAAAACAAATTCCCTTGATAATCATATACAAAAGATATGTGTATTCTGCACCCACCATCTCTGTAATGGGTAGCATATTTCATCCTGGTCCTTTGGACTTAAGGTGGTGTTTTTTTTCTATGAAGAGTCAGTAAATGCAGTATATATTGAGCATTGGACTTATAGTCAGGAAGATCTAAATGCAAAACCTGGCCCTTCTTCTTGCTAGCTGCAATCATTTGTAAGTCATTTAGCCATTCTAAATATCAGTTTGATTATTTACAAAAAATAAATAATAAAACATATGGTATTTACCTCACAGAATTGTTAGGTTCAAATAGAATTTCATCTATATATTCATATCTACTATGAAGATGGGATTAACTCTACCCTACTTATTCTTTAGATTTTTAGCCACCAGGAATGTATACACCCCCACTTAAGGATTAATTGTGTGTGGGGAAGGTCTATGACCCATGTGTGCTAGTGAGTGACAAATCAGAAACAACCAACTGCCCCCTGGGCAGTCCGAAGCCAAGTTTAAGCCGCCATTGATAGATGTAAAGGAGGACCACAGGCATAGGAAGTGATGCAAAAAACTACCTTTAAATTTGGTGATCACTTCCTCTGAAGGGTCTTTGCCTTTGAACTTGACCTTGGAGGAGCTGGGCATGAGACCTCAGATGGTTCCCTTTGGACTGACACATGGTGATTGAAAAGGGCTGACTCCCTTTCCTTGGCCTTTCTGAAGGCACTAGCCTCTGGAGTGGCCCCTCGTCTTGGAAGAGGCCTCATGGCTGGAAGCCTTGTTAAATTAATACTTTTGGTCCTCCCCTTTCTGGTGCCTCTGAATCCCTGCCTGGTTTAGACCAGTCCAGAGCATCTCTCTCTCTCTCTCTCTCTCTCTCTCTCTCTCTCTCTCTCTCTCTCTTTCTCTCTCTCTCTCTCTCTCTCTCTCTCTCTCTCTCTCTCTCTCTCTCTCAATCTTTCTCTCTCTTTACCTTTCTTTCTCTCTGGAAATAAAACTACCATAAAAGCCATTCAAACTTGAGTAATTCATTGGAATTTAGAAATTAAATTCCTGGTGACCATACTCTCAAATATTCAGTCCAACCATAATTTTTACCCCTTACACTACCCATGTTGTCGTTTGTCCTTCATTTTCAAAGAGGACCAGGGACATCAGGAAAGTGATGTCTTGACTTGCTTGTGAATTGGATTTAAGTGAGGCAGAGTTGGACAAAGTTGTCAACCTTACTCTCTCTTCTAGTGTCATTAAATTCCAGTCATTTTCTATGTCTGATGAAGCTCTAACAGTTCCATAGCACTTGCTTCAGCTGCTTTCATGGCCATTGGAAGGAACTATTCTCTCTTGATATGAAACACTTGGCAGACTTAAAATACTACATTAAAAAATGGAAGTTGGATGACTTCAACAGCTAGATAGAGTACTGGGCACGGAGTCAGGAAGACCAGAGTTTAAAATGTCAGACACTAGCTGTGTGAGTCTGTATGTTGCCTTAGTTTCCTCCACTGTAAAATGGGATAATAATAGCTCCCACTTCCCAGGGTTGCTATGAGGATAAAATGAGATAATATTTGTAAAACATTTAGCTCCATGCCTGACACAGAGTAGACTTATTTACTAAAAAATTAATAAACAAACTTGCTTCCTATATAAATGCTCATTTACTTACTTCTTTCAGGGAATATTGTAAGAAGGAATTACTGTTTTCATTCAGATTAAATGACCTTGGAGGTCCTTTCCAGCTTGAACAGTTGATAAATATGAGAATTCATTGGCTTGTCACCACTTTACTATTTCATTTATAGAAGTGGGGTAAAAGGAATCTTGAAATTAATTAGGAAATTCTGGGAAGGAAATCTAGAAGAGAATGAAATTTTTGTAGTTTATTCAATATATATAAGGAATAATATGTATATTCAAATGTAAATATGGTAAAAATATAGAGAAACTTAATTATTATCACTTAGTAAACAAGCATTTATTAAGCACCTACTATTTGCTTGACAGTGTGCTAATTATTTATCCCCCTTTATATTCTTAGTATCCTTTTGGGTTTATTATCTAATCAAAACTATAGGTCATGAGCTCCCATTTCCTTTAAGCCTCCTGATGACCAGAGAGAATTTAATCACCAGAGTCAAAGGCAAAAGGAAGTTTAATTAAAATAGAATGTAATGTAAACAACAAAGCTCTAATTGAAGCAGAAAGTACTCTCTTCTTCCATTGTCTAAAACTACTTCCTTCTCTACATGTCTGTAGTCCCATAGTGGTACAAGTCTATGTGCCTCCACTGTCATTATATTGGTTTATTACCACAGCTGTGTAAGGAAGGGGACAAAACTGGTGTAATAACTTGCCTAGGGGCCAGAAACTGAAGTCTGACTCCTTAGAGGAGGTTTTAGACTCTCAGTACTAAACTGGAGAAGTTTCAGGATCTGCAAATTGCCACCATATTGATGACTGAAAGTTTTATACTAGCATGCTGGATGCTAAGGAACTAACCTCCTTTTAGTCATAGCAGGAGTAAAAAGTAGAGCTGATAAGTGGTGCAATGGATAGAGTGCCAGGCCTGGAGTCAGGAAGATTCATCTTCTAGAGATCAAGTCTGATCTCAGACACTTAGTAGATATAAGACCCTGGATAATTAATTTTAACCCTGTTTTCCTCAGTTTCCTCAACTGTAAGATGAGCTGGAGAAGGGAATGGCAAACCATTTCAGTATCTTTGCCAAGATATCCCAAGTGGAGTCATGAAAAGTCAGGCACAATTGAAACATGAATAACAACAAAGGAGTTAAAAGTAGTTGTGAGATAGTTTCAGCTTTGTTTTCTTTTTCTCTCCTTTAGTTTCTCTCCTTGGGTCTTTCTTTCATCTCCTCTTGTTGGATTTTGTCATGTCTTATTAGTTTATGCTCATTTTTTGGACAACTTTCCTTTTCAAATCTTGACTAATGAAAATCCATGACTGTATAAAGTCAAGCAACCATCATGGAGTAGTGGATAGGGGTACTGAGAAGACACGTTCAAAATCTATCTCACTTACTTATAATCTGTGTGATCCTGGGCAAATCATTTCATCTCTCAGCTTCAGTTCTCTTATGGGGGTTGAACTTGATGGCTTATTGGCTTCCTTCTAGCTCCCCATCTAGAATTCTATGAACATATTGGAATAGCAAGTCTAAAGGTCTCTTCTAATAAGTGAGGCACTCTTGGCTGCACAGCTTTGTGGTGGTATGGAGGTCCTCTGGAGAGACCCCTTACATGACATTGAGCAACAAATGAAACAAACCTTTATTAATGTCTGCCATATGTAAGGGACTGCAAGAGAGACATCTAAGAAATGTAAGACTAGAAGAAGAGATGGGCTAGTCATTTAGTGAGGGCAAGGGAAGTGGATAAATGACTGGATTGTCATACTAATATCAGGCAAATATTAAAAGAATTATCTAATCAAAACCATTGTCCCCAAGCTCCCATTTCTTTTGCAACTCCTGATGACCAGAAAGAATATGATCATGTGATTCTAAGACAAAAGGAAATTAGAATAGAATGTAATATAAACAACAAAGCTCTAATTTAAGCAGAAAGTACTCTTTCTCCCTGTTCCCTAATACTCCTTCCTTCCTTACATAGCTGTAAGTCCCAGAGGGCTACAAGTCTATGCTTTCACTGTCATTGTATTGGTTAATTAGCATAGCTGTGTAAGGAAGGAGACTGGAAGGTCTCAGGCAGCTTGGCTAGATCATGGAAGATTAATGGGAAAACCTAGACAAAAACTGAACAGAATGAGAAGACAATTGGTTCTGGTGGAGAGATTGCCCACATTGATATTAACCGGGTCACGGATCCCTTGAAATATTCAAACAGATGGCACTGCAAAATTGAGGGCATTTGTGGTAAGATACAAAGTCTTTATCTTTATGAATAAATGAATGGCAACCTGAGATCTCTCCATCACCAGTGAAAGAGGCTTTTGCTGCCCTGAGAAAATCCTAAAGATGACTCAAGCATAGGATTTCACAAAATGCCAAAAGTAAATATTAAAGGCAGTCTTGAAAGTTAAAAGACTACAGAATACATGTTGAATGTATTCCAAGGAAGAAAGACTATCATGATAAATGTCAGAGCAATATTAAAAAAAAAAACTGCCCCAGGAATTACAAGACAGAAAATCTAACTGGCAGTGAATAGGAGCAGACACATCCTGGTCTTTGCTGCTGTGAAATGAAAGATCTCAGCTTGGAGATAAAGGAAGGGGATATGTGATAAATTCATATCATGGCAGATATTTATTGAAGTTGTTTAGATTTTATAATACCTAGCAGAGTATCTAGCATATAATACGGGAAGGAATAAGCATTTAAAGAGTAGGTGCATGATAAAAGCTAGTTGATAGATTGATTTGGTTTATGCAAAATGCCTGAATAGTTAGAATGAAGAGAATCTAAGTGAAATTCTTAACTGTTGTTATGTCCTGGACTCTTTTGGCAGGTTGATGAAGGATATAGACCCTTTCTCAGAATAATCTTTTAAAACAATGTAAAGAAACACTAGGTTTTAATTAGAGGTTAGTGAAAATAAAGACGTATTTTTCTTCCAACACAAGTTCATGGACTCCCTGAAATCTATCCATGGGCTCCTTATGGGGGGAGGGTCTGAGGGCCCCCAGACAAAAACCCCTGACCTACATATTTTAAGATAAATCACTTTAGAATTCAACTCCATTTTAGGGAGTTCAGGAATAGAGACTGGGAGAGGCTGTTGAAGGAAGGATATTAAAAATGGGCTGTATAAAGGGCAGGATTGAAAATTAGTAAAGAAACACTTCTCTAAAGGTTAATTGGAATAGAAAAAGAAATATATTTAATGTAATGAAGATAAAGGATTCCCAATAAACTTAAAACTATTATTTAAATCAATGAATCAACAAACATTTTGTAAACACTTAATACATATTCCAGGAACTGTGCTAGGCACTTAGGGTACAAAAACAAAGAATGAAACCATTTCTATTCACAAGGAGCTTACATTCTAATTGTCAAAGATTTAGGCCCTTTTTAGTTTGCCTAGTTAAATATTTTACATATAAAATTATAATAAATGAGCAAATATATATTAAGCTCTTACTTTGTGTCAGTTGTGCTATGCATTATCCATTCCAAACACTTGCAACAGCTATTTAATCATTATAATATCTAATATTTATATAGAGATGACTAAGTGTCAGGCCTTGTGCTAAATGCTTTATAAATGTTATCTCAGCTTTATTGTCATAACTACCCTGAGAACCAGGTGCTATTATTAGACCTATTTTTAAATTGAAGAAACTGAGGCAGAGATTAAGTTACTTGCCTAGGTTCACACAGGCAGTAAATGTACAAGGATGGATTTGAATTTAGCTCTTCCTGACTCCAGGACCAGTGTTTGTCCACTGATATCTGCCACATTGATTTTATCACTTCTTCCTCCTTTAAATAGAAAGTTTAAATAGAGAGTTTTACAACTAACAGAGATATAAAGAATGATAGACAAAGAGTTCTAATGGAAACTGGAACAAAGAAGTTATAATTAGGTTGTTGGTTTTTTTTGGTGGCATTCTACTTATTGAGTTCTCTCATGTTGAAACAAGTTCTCTATATTCTTCCCTGATGAGCCCATTTACTTAGCAGTTTTAGCATTACACATTTACTGGTTCTCATGTTGAAAGATCCTCTACTGAAATTCTTCTGAGGCTTCATTCTGATAAGGAATTGATGCTGAGTCCTCTAAGCCTGAGTCAGTGGAAAGCAAGCTCTTGTTTGTCTAGCCAAGCTGGAAAGGTCTTGAATGCAAGCCTGGCAATAGGCCTTGGGACACCATCCAAGGTCCAAAGACCAGCTCAGTTAAGTATGGACAGGCTTATATCCAGAAGGTGTAAATCATCAGATGATAAGTATTTTTGGCCATTGCAACTCATGAAACTATGTTCTGAGGTTTAAAGGGATTGGAGTTGCTTTGTTGGGGCAGGATTTAGTGACTAAACTAACAAAGTTTGGATTTTTTGAAATATTAAATCTGTCTTTTCTTGTGTGGGGAAGAAAGGGAGGGAGATACCTGGTAATCTTAATATAACCAACTGGCAAATAAATAAATAATATTATGTTTATGAAAGTATATTTTTAAAAATAATTAAATATTTTTCCATGTTTCCATGATTCACTTTCTAAAAGTATGTTTAAAGATTGGTTTGAGTTTATAAATTAATTCCCATCTATATGATAACAGTAAGTAACCTGTCTTTTGTCTGGATTCCCTCTGAGATATTCTCTTAAATTCCCCAATTGTCCAGCCTATTCTCTTGTAGCTATGAGACTCCAGGTACTACATTCCTTAGGGCAGTGATGGAGAACCTTTTAGAGATCACAAGCCAAAACTGCACCCTAAAGCCACCTGTGAGCCCCCTGCATTACCCCAGACAAGGAAGGGAAGAAGTGCTCACATTGGACTGCCAGGAAGAGGGACAGGGCAGGTGAAAAATGTCCTCAGGCATGATGGAGGCAGGGAAGAAAATGCCACCCCCCCATAGCACACCAGGGCCAGAGTGCCATGGGTCTGGCAATATAAAGGTAGGGTAAAGTAGCAGGATTTGAGTTCAAGATGGGAATGAAATCAAGAAGGAAGCTAGGAAATCTGGTAGCAAGATTTGGAGGCAGGTGCTTGCCCTTGACCCTGCCTTCTGATCAGTTTGTAGGCTTTCCTTGAAAAAAAATCTCAGTGTACCATTCCATTTGATTCTTTTGATGTTGCTGGTGAGGCACGTAGCCACTTGCTGGCCTTTTTATTTACTGTCATTTTGCTGCTACAGCAATCTAATTAGTCCCACTTCATACCTCCAGATCTATATAAAGTTTGCCTTGGTGTCAAGGAACTTGGGAGAGCTGAAGGCTGTGGGAAGGATGAGGCTTTATTCCTGTAGTCTGAGGACCATTAGTGAGTGTTGGGGGAAACTGTAACTACTGGGAAAATCTCATTGATTCTCCCTGAATAACCTTGGAATTTGTCCCATTGATAGCACAAACTGATGGACAAAATCTATAGTACATCCTCCAGCTTAGCTCATTTGGCAGCTTGCAGAAAGTAAGGGAATATGCCATGTGCAGATGAGCAGTTTTGTCAATACTACTATGCAGATAGTAAGAACACACACCACCTGCAATAGCAGTGATGCTGGAGACACCTGGGTTAGCATTCATACTCACATGTTAGTGAGCTCATTGAGAATTTCAGCAAAACACAGTTTAAAACAATAATAACTACCACAACATGATGGCTCAAAGCCCATCTGCTGAGGATTCTCCTTATTGGTGGAGTTGGATTACTGAGTGCTCTGCACCTGTGGGAGGGGATGGATTGGCAAGAGTCTGAGAGAAGAAAGATCCTAATCTGATGCTGGCTTCAAGAGAGAAAGCACATAGTTCTAGACTCTTTTCAAATTCATGAAAGGAGAGAAAGACTTTGGGAAGAAGCTTATATATAGAGGAGTTGATACCTTGATCATGTCTCTATTCTCAGCTAGATACACTAAAGATTTCTGAGAATTTTCTCTTTGAAGGGGCCCGAGACTCTCTCTTGGATGAGGTATGATAAGCTTTCTCCTGATGGGAGAGTTCATTCACTCTGTGGATTGTCTGGTATATATTCTCATAAGTATACTTTCTCTGACCTCTGTTTTCTATCAGCTTGGAAAAAATAGGTTTATTTACTATTTGCTATATATGTTATGGTGTAGCTGGCATTTGGAGGGAAGTGAATCAAGCCTTGGTTACTCCTTCCCTATTAAGTAATAGTGACCAGAAGTTAATTTTGCACCTAAAATTTGTTTCCTCTAGATTAACAGTATTTAAAAGGGCAGATAGATATAATTCCAGCCTGATACCCTCTCTCTGAGGAGAGTACAGTGGCCAGTCTCTGACTTCAGCCTCCTTCTTCCCCTCCTTCCAGGAATCAAAGTCTCCCTTGTAGAAGGAGATGTTAGCAAAAGCTATTCTTTCTTCCCTGTGAGCCATATTTAGAACAACCTATGCAGACACATATAACATGCTTAGGCCAAACAACACCCATATCTTTTGCTCTTGCATTTATATAGCACATTAAAGTTTTCAAAGTGCCTTAAATATATTATTTCATTTGGTTCTCACAACAATCCTATGAGGTAGATAGTGTTATTTATTTATTTTTTAAACCCTTACCTTCCATCTTGGAGTCAGTACTGTGTATTGCTTCTAAGGCAGAAGAGTGGTAAGGACTAGGCAATGGGGGTCAAGTGACTTGCCCAGGGTCACACAGCTGGGAAGTGTCTGAGGCCAGATTTGAATCTAGGACCTCTTGTCTCTAGGCTAGATGGTGTTTTTAATCTTCATTCCATAGCTGCAGAAGATGAGAGAGAATAAGAGATTTTCCCAAGATCATACATATAGCAAGTGCTATCTAGTCCTACACTTTCTCCATTATCCCACACACTTAGCTTCCAAACATCACATGTCAAAAAACATTGTCACCAGAGGGTCCAGTGCTGAAGTTTTTGAGGTAAATGTCTCAGAAAGTATTCCCTGCTGTTATGAACTCTCTTCAGTTTCATTAAGGGAGAGAGAATTGGGAAGAAGCTGGCATGTAGAGGAGCTGATGCCTTGAGCTTGTCCCTATCTCAACTTACAAACTAGAGACTCTGAGGAATTTCCCTTGGATGAAATCTAGAGTTGTCTGTCCTGTTTGAGGTGAGATAATCTCACTCCCAGAAGGAGAATAGGAGAGCTCACTCACTCTGTGTATTGTATGGTGTTTATTTTCATATGTCTATTTTCTCTGGTTTCTATTTGCTTTTGGTTTGAATAAATAGGTGTGTTTACTATTACCTACATGAGTTCATTGAAGAACTGGCATTTGGTTCTTAGGTATAACTACATGTAACGGAAAGTCACACCTTTTGGTTAACATTTTCATATTCTGACTTTTGAATTCCTGTTGAAGAGCTTCAATAGGCTTATTAAGATTCCATTATGGTCCCAGTGATTTATCTACATGTAATGTATTATTTAGGTCTAGACACATTCTATTCACCTACTTAGATTAAATAGATTTACCCCTCAACTCAACACTTTTGTGGTGGACATCTCTGAATGCTTTCATAATGAAGGCTGAGACAAGGATTCACTAAGTTTCTTTGCACTAAAGAGAGATCTGAATTCAATGTAGTTTGACTGTGATTTCATTCATAGAAATTAAGCCAACTCATAAAGTTTTCAAATCATGATCAATCTTGGAAACTTTTTGTCTAAGTCAAGGATAAAGCAGACCAGGAATTTTTGGATTCCCTTCACTTGGCTCCTTGAGAGTTTTTTTGTTGTTGTTATGGAAGATTATTGAGAGGCAGTATTATATAGTGGGTAGAGAGCCTGCCTCAGACTGAGAAAAACCTAGGTACATGTACTGCCTCTGTGTGATGATAGAGGAATAATCCAGAGACTTTGAATGACTGAGCCTGGAAGAAATGCAAAGGTTTCCATCTACAGCAGGGGATGATTGAGAAGGCTTGGAATCTGGAGGGAAGAGAGATTCCAGGGAGAAGGCAGTTGGTCTCTCTCTATCTTGAGACAGCAAAGGTGAAGGTCTGATCAGAGACTACATTCTGAGCTATACAAATTCCCTCATTGAAATTAATCACCATTTCCCCCCAAAGATACCAAGAAGTGTGTCTGAAACTTGAGAAGAATAAGAAACAGCCTAACAAGATTTTACACAACTCCTGTGACACCCTGGGTCTGGACATTGGTTCTGCTGTGACAAAGACCAGGGGTCACAAACCTGAACTCCTCAGAGGCCAGGCTATCAAGCCTGAGTCTTTCAACTTTGGAGGGAGGGAAAGGGAGATTGTAGACAGACAGGGACTTCCTTTATCCACTTTCCTCTAGACCTTAACCCTTTAGACATATGTCTGTTTTACCCCTGACCATTATTGTTAGAATAAAGTTTTGTCATTTATCCTGAACTGATTTCTTTGTGAGTAAAGGAAATAGTTACAGTGGAAGAGAGAGAGCTGATTTCTCTCTCTTTCCCCAAGGGAAGAGTTTCATCTCTAAGATCAGTTATTAGAGGGAAGTAAAGGCAGGATTAGTGAGGAGACATATTTGAAGAAGACTGAAAGGGGAGGGGGGAATCCACCTCACTCTCCTTCTACTTTCTGATCATATATCATAAACTCTTTCTCCATAATACCCAAACCAACCCTCTAACACATCTGACACATCTTGGTAATGTGCTTTAGACAAGCCACTTAATCCCAGGCAAAGCTTTAAAAACTTAAAACTATAGGACAGTTGTTGATCTGATTGGTGGAAGGAGTTTCCTTACTAGGAGTTCCCTACACCAGAAATTCCAGACAGAAGATGAAAACTTGGAGTAAATGACTTTTGAAGTTCTTTCTAGTTCCAATTGTGATCCATTTAATCATTATCATGGTGACTGAGCTCATCTATGGTTACAGATGATAATATACACATATTTTATCATCCCATATAGTTCTTGTCTGTGTCCTCCATAAATCCATCAGAGAAGAGCTCTCCAACCTTTTTGAGACCTTGCTTTATGCTTTTTGATATTCCATGGTGATATAGCAATACACAGGCTGTCCATCTGTTAAGTCTCTAGCTATCTGATCAGACAACCTCTTTTTTTAATCATACAATCCCATTCATAGTATCTTTATGCCATTTCCTACAAGTGACTCTTAAACTCAAGGAGTCATCATTCACCATTGGTAATATGTTGCACTCTATTTACACTCACCTAGAAAGGATTCTCCATTGACCTTTGAGTCACCTGAAATTTCAATTCTTGGGATATATTTAAATTTGTAGCCAGAGAGCATTTTTCAAATAATATTTTGTTAAATAGCTGGGATTTTATTTTAGAGAGTAATTCAAGATCATTGAAAGCACCATACAATTTTCTAAATAAAATCTGGTCAATCATCTTTTTCTCACTCAATTTAAACCAGGCTGCAGACTCCTCCTCTTCCTTTTTTATGTATGTGTAAACAGGTATACATATATGCATATCAATGAATGAAAGAACATTTAAATGCTTACTGTTTGTAAAATACTAACAATTAGAAAAGAGGAGAAATGCCTTTTCTCAAGAAGATTAATATCTAATAAGGGAATTCACACAGGAAATTTGTGGTCTGTCAGATGAAAAGGTTGGGGTACATAGACAAAACAGATAATACATTTTTTGAATTGTCATCTCCACTGATGACACCATATTTGTTTCTAATGTTGAACCATATTATAGCATCAACGACTTTGGTATTGAAAACTTTCTTTTCTAGACCTTTACTAGCTGAAGCATTTGTAGAGGAAATTGTCATGTCTCTTCTCTGAAGGGTTTGTTTTCCTAGATGATAGCTGCAGGGGATAGGTTTGAAGTTGAGTCAGTGGTGTATAGGATACTACTATTCCCAGTACTCTCTGGTCTTAAGGTCCTGAGGTATCTTCAGTGGAGTTTATCACTTCCAGAAGCCTTTTCTTTCTTAATTATACATCTCTCCACTGAACCCCATCAGAGGCTGGGGCTGATGCTGCCACACAGAGGACACAATATGTTACCACTTTTTTCTTCCCTCTTATTCTATTGCCAGTGACACTACTTCCTAAACTTCTTCAGGTCCCATCTTCTACCCCACTTTCCATGATGGGAAGGGTAAGGGAGGAGCCAAAGACTTGTGGATTGAGAAAGACAAGGTAGCAGTTTCTGGAATACAGTGTAGATAAAACAGTACTTCTTTGAGGTCCCCTCAAGATTTTGGCAAATGGGATAAATCTCTAGATGTCCTACCCTAGTTATAGTTCTGAGAGCAAGTATTTCATTTAGTAAACTAGTGATTCTCATGGAATAGTTTGGTTCTCCAAGGTGATTTTTCAGATTGTTATTTCATGGTAAGGCTTATTATTAACCAAACCAATATTTTTTGTATATCAATTTCTCTATCCTATCTAAAAACAGCACTAATATTTTTGTTGATCTTAGCATAATTCTGCTTTTTTTTGGGTGACATGAGAGTAGGTTGTGTGAGACATAGAAACTTTTATCTTGTGTGCCATCTTCATTACCATTCATATGATACATGTGAATTGCCTATATATATTTATCATTTTGAAATGTGGATTTCCTCACTGACATCTTCCAGTTCTTCATCACAACCTGGGCAGTAGGACCACAGATTTAGAGTTTGAAAGCTGGAAAGGTCATCAAGTCCAATTCCTTTTTGCAGATGAGTAAACAGATGCCCAGGGAGGTTTAAAGATTTGCCAGTTGTCAAGTAGTTAGGAAGTAGAAGCCGTGATATGAACCTAGAACCTCTGAATCTATAGCCAATGCTTTTTCTACTGGATCATATTGCCCCTCTTTATAAAAAAAGTTCATCAAAAGATTGGCATCCATGTGATGATTTTTTTCTATAAGCCATGGAACTCATTATTGTAATGCAATAGCTAGCATTTCTATAGCACTTTAAGATTTACAAAATGCTTTATACATGATGCCATTCAATCCTTACAACAGTCTGGTGAGGTAGGTGTCATTATTATCCTCATTTTACAAATGAGGAAACTGAAGCAGACAGTAAAGTGATTTGCTCAGAATCACACAGAAATACTATCTACTAAGATGTGAAGAAGTTCCCTGATGGAATATAAGCTCTTGAGGGGAGTGACCACATACTTTTTTTGCCATTGTATTCACATTACTACCAATTCAGCACAATCAATCAATGTCCACATGTGCCACACTGGCACATAGAAGGTACTTAATAGGTGGTCATTGATTGATTGTGCTGAATTGGTAGAAGTACCCACATCAATGAAATCACAGATTCTTGAAGAGTGAAACACCCCACAGCTCATCCACCCCCAATTAAGTATAGATAGTTAAATGGCATAGTAGATAGTACTGTTCACTTGATTCCTAAGCTTTTTATATAAAATCTCCTTCTTTACTGATTTATAATTTGGTGCTTCAGTAGTTTAATATGTTGAAACAGAACACACATTTTTAAAATTTCATGTACCAAATAATTTATTATTTCTGGAAGGTGTTTTTTTAAGACACATTCAGGGAATAGGATCTGGAGAGAGCCCTGAAAATATCCTACAGCCTTTTCCCATTAGCACTTTAATAAGATTTTTAAAAAATTAAATTAACAAATTATCTTCTTAAAACTAGAGAGATCTTGGTCTGAGGAGACAAGTTGAGGACCTGAAGGGAGCAGAGGTGAAGATGTGGGAAGCCTGGTAGTAGTAAACTTTTGCAATCATGAAGTGTGAGTGGAGAAAATGACTCAGGAGAGAAAGCTCTAGTGGAAATCTATCCTTTAAAAGGAAACCTTGGACCTGAGCTCTACTTGCCTCCAAAGCTTATGATTCATTGTTTGCAATCCTATAATGAATGCTAATTAGATGAGTCAACATACAGGTCTACTCATTCATTTGTTTCCACTAAAATAGTAACAAGGTAAGATGGGTCACAGAGGAAAAGACCCCAGGAGGCATGAACTTAATAGTTGCTATGTAGCAACACTGAAGACAGATGCAGGGAAAGATAAATGTGACTTCATGAACCATCTGCCTGAAGGGGCTTTGATCATGTATAATGGAGGTGTTGACTGATTTCTGACATAATATACCATTGTTCAAGACATTGTTGTTCAGTTCAGTCATGACCAACTCTTCATTACCCTATATGAGGCTTGCTTGGCAAAGATACTGAATGTTTTGTCATTTCCTTTTCCAGCTCATTTTGTATATGAGGAAATTGAGGCAAACAGGCTAAAGTGACTTGCCCAGGGTCACACAGCTAGCTAAGTGTCTGATAATGGATTTGAATGCAGGTCCTCCTGACTCCAGACACAGCACTCTATCCACTCTGCCACCTAGCTGCCCAAGGATACTCTGTGGCAAAAGGAGTATATAAATTTATAGCTATAAGACAGAAGAACCAAGGGGAAATGATATTGAAATAAAATTGAACATATTGCAAAGAATTTCTCTCTCATTCTAGAAGTACAAAGGATAGAAAGTACTTTCAAAGTTGGGCCCTTGTACAATCTGATCAAGCAATGCTAAACTTTAAGCAACCTTGTTCTTACAAGATCCAGTCTAGGCTATCAAATTACTAATCAGTTTAAAAATATGTGTGAATTAACTTTGCAAATGGCTAAATTATTACCCCACAAGGCCAAAAATATGAATTAATAAATTTCAAATGGATTGCGTTTCAAAAAAGGATAAACCAATTACACAGCTGGGCATAAATACACATGTATACAACTGGGAATAAATAAATACACACACAGCCTAAGGGGTTCAGAAATATTGCAGCTTGAAATTTTGGCCTTTGTCTCTCACAAGTACTCACTTCTTATGAATACTGATTTTAATCTTGTTTTCCCCTTCCTCACACTTCTTCCTGCTTTTGGTTCTTTCTCAGCTCTGTTATCTATTCCTCAAATGGTAGTGGTGGTCAGCACCACGGACAAGTCCCAATCTTGTCTTTGTGGTGATGGTGGAGAAGGGATGGATCAGTGAGGGGAACAGTGCACAAAGGTTCACTGAATACTATTTGATTCCTATCTTTGATATTTACAGCTCTATGAGCAAGTCACTTAATTCACTAAAATCAAAATTTTATATCTGTACTCTGTTCAAGGTACTTTGCTAGATTCCAGAGATACAGGACAAAAAACAAAGTTGTAGTCCTCAATGGATTTTATATTCTACTGGTATACAATACAGGCATGGAGAAATATATCTAATACAGTATGAAAGAAAATATTAATAATTAGTAAGAAATGTCTTTTGTGTATATATATGTAGTTTGCTTTAAACAAGTCCATATTAAATTCAACACAGTGGTAAAATTGCCTTGTTTTTGTCTTCTGAAAGTTTTTATTTTCTTTTGTGTGCTTTAAAAGATGTTTTTACTAATGTTCGTTTATTAATTTCTTTCACTACTCATTAACTCATCCTCTATGTTCTACCTCCACATGGGAGCAAGTTCGTCTTTATTATTAATAAGAATAGTCAAATGAAATGAAGCAATAAGTTGGTCTCTAGTTCATCACCTTTCACTTACAAGATAGGAAGTATATTTTATCCATCTTCTGAAGCTGTGATTTGTCACTGTGTTGCACAAGAGTTTTCTATGGGGTTCAGTGGACATAGTGCTGGACCTGGAGTCAGGGAGACTTGAATTCAAATTCAGCCTCAGAAAATTAATAGCTCTGTGACACTGAGCAAATCACTGAAAAATCTGTCTTGTTTAGTTTCCTCAACCACAAAATGCAGATAAAAATAGTACCTACTTCATAAGATTGTGTGAATGTCAAATGAGATAATGTTTTTTAGAGTGCTTGGCATCTAGTAGACGCTTAATAAATGTTTGTTTCCTTGTTTTTTATTTTGTAAATCATTCAGGGTTAGCTCATTTCAATCTGCATCAGTTTGTATAAGTTTATCAGTTTTCTCTAAACTATATTTACAGCATCTTACAGGGTAATACTACTTCATTCAATTCATATTGCATAATTTTGGGGGCAGCTATGTAGCTCAGTGAACTGAGAGCCAGGCCCATAGATGAGAGGTTCTGGATTCAAATGTGGCCTCAAACACTTTCTAGCTGTGTGAACCTGGGCAAGTCACTCAGCCCCCATTGTCCAGCCCTTATCACCCTTCTGCCTTGGAACCAATACACTCTATTGATTCTATTTCATAATTTGTTCAGCTTTTCCATAACTGAAGGACACTGACTTTGTTTACAGTTCTTTGCAACAGCAAAAAGTGAAACTATAACCATGTTTCATTGGGATGAGGATATCTTTTTATATCCTATCAATTGGGAATACAATGATTGGCTTGGGTTATGATGGGTTAGTTGGAGATGAAATTGGTTCAAATGCTTCAAGTCAAAGCCAACCTTCTCTGTTGATACTATAGAAAAAAGATGGGGCAGGTCAGCTGCAGAATTGAGACCTTTTTGAAGACAACCAGAGAAAATTGAGCACATTTCAGAGACCTAACAACTTCTTTGCTCTCTGGGAGGTTCCTTTACCTTGGTATCTATTTCATCTCTTCACTCTCTACCCCTCAACTATAGAGATAACAACATTTTGATCCTGGAGATGACAACAGCCAGGGTCAGCGGTAGAGTACTGAGACTTCTTGGACCACATTTTTCTCAGGAAAGAAAGGGGAGTTCCAATGTTACACCAATCTTGATTGAAGTTGGTTCTCTACTAACCTTAGGTTTGAGAGTTCTCGGGCCCAGCCTTCTTGAAAGGAAAGGGAATATCAGGATAGTGAGTGCCAGTATTCTGGGGAGAAAAGAATCACCTGTATAATTCCATGGCTAGAGAAGTAGCAAGGAACTGAGCTATTACATGGAAGAGCAAAAAAAAAATTGAACTTTTTCTTTCTTTTTACCAAGAATTATACAGATATGAATATTCTTCCAGGTTTTTTCCCTCCTGAGGAGCGTCTAAACCATATGAAGATGCTATCAATTTAAAAGACTAAATAAGAGCCTATGGGAATGATGGGATTCAATGGAGAGGGAATGATAATAGCATTAATTATTTATGGACTACTGTAAGTCTATTATGTTTTCTATTTTTTCCATGGAGTGAAATAATATCTCTGTTGCCCTTGATATGCATTATCTTGAATATTTTCATAGGTGTTAGAAATCTTTTACCTATGTTTGTGGAATCCTGAACACAAGGAAATTGGCTTGGAGTAAAAATAAACAAAAAATTTATGACTGGTGAATGTCTACAAGACTGAACTTTGTTTTTGTAAACTCATAGCTTTGGACATTAGATCATGGGTTATATTGTTAATGTGATTTCTTGATTTTGTTCTACATTTATACTTTAAATAAATTGTCCCCTTTCACCACTACAGCATGCTATCATGCAATTAATAAAATAACTAGAAAATAGGAAGAAATTTAAGTCATCTCTCAAATAAGCCTCCTTTTCTCTTACAGTGCCACCACTCTAGTGTAGGTCCTCATCACCCCATGCCTTGATTATTGCAATAGTCTGTTCATGGAGCTATCTCCCTGAGTCTTTCTCTAATCCCACCCTCCCTCCATTTAGCCACAAAAGTGATTTTCCTAAAATGCAGGTCCAATCATATCACTCCCCTCCTCAATGAACTCCAGTGAATTCTTATTGCCTCCAGCAGCAAATGCAAAATGTTGTTTAGCATTCAAGGTCCTTCATAACTCAGCTTTCTCCTACCTTTCCAATCTTATACCTTATTCCCTGATATATACACTTTGATTCAATGACATTGTTTTCTTAAAGACTGTTTCACAAACAGGACACTCCATCTCTCAGCTCCTGGTATTTTCTCTGGCAGTCCCCTTTGCTTTGAATATTCTCCTTCCTCTATTTTGACTACTGACATCCCTGACTTCTTTTAAGTCCCAACTAAAATCCCACCTTATACAGGAAACCTTCCCCAACTCCTTTTAATTTGGATGCTTTTCCCTGTTATTTATCTTCTATTTATCCTGTATATATATAGCTTGCTTAGGAAATATTTGTTTGCAAGTTGTCTCCCCACATTAGATTGTAAATTCCTCAGGGACAAGGGCTGTATTTTTCCCATTTTGGTATACTGGCACATATTAGGAGCTTAACAAGTGTTTGATTGATTAAATCAATTAATTATGTACCCCAAAGTGGTTATATCTGAATATATCATTAAGCTATACTAAAAAATGGTAGTTCTCCCAGTGCCACCTTAAGTCCGGGCTCCACATCTTACCTTTGCTTTTTCTACATTGATTTCAACTTATTAATCAAATCTCATCCTCTCTTGACCACTAATACATTTTTATCCATGTTTGTGAGCACATTTCATGCTGCCTAATTCTTCTAATTCTATGCTGATTGTCTAAAGTATCTATGACATTAAAGATATGACTTCTCTTTTTATCTTTATATTCCTCATCTGTAACAATTCTCTTTAAGTTTCTTTTAGCTCCAGCTCTATCTATCTGTCTATCTGTCTGTCTATCTATCTATCTATCTATCTATCTATCTATCTATCTATCTATCTATCTATCTATCTATCTATCTATCGGTCTGTCTGTCTATCTGTCTATCTATCTATCTTTCTATCTATATCATGGACACAGATGTAGATGACATAGCCTAGTGTTACTATTGCATACCAACACTCTCCATTTTTGTTTGAACCTTTGTCAGACCAATTTTTCCCCTAAGTAAAAAATTCACCTTAATTCTAACAATTCTTCAGTGGCTGGTGTAAAGTTAGCTTAAGATATTGCTTCTCTTGGATCTCAGAAAATTCAGAGAGAGAACAGTTGAAGGAAATGGGTTTGTTTTATCTGGAGAAAAGAAGAGAAAAACTAATTAAGGGAGTATAGAAAAATGATCCTTGAGCATCTAAAAGATACTTACATGCAAGGGGAATTAGACTTGTCTGCTTAGCCCCAGAGTGTAATTGGTATATTGGAAAGAATATGAAACATGGAATCCCAGGACCTGCATGTGAATCTTGGTTTCTATTATTGATGTGATAATGAGAAAGTCTCAACCTCTCTGGGCTCCATTTTTGTCATCTGTAAAATATGAAGATTGGAGTAGATGCCCTTCAACACCATCTTCTAAATAGAAGCCATTTTAGCTTCTAATTCTAGTATCCTATGAAAGATCAGAGAGACAAAATTTAGTTTATGTATAACAAAATTTGACAATACTTTCTGTTGTCTCAAAATGGAATGAGCTGCTTTGAGATGAGGATGTTGAATAGCTGAATGACCACTTGTTGGGAATATTGTAAAACTATAGTGTCAAACTCAAGTACAAGTAGATGCTTCTAAACCATATACAAGAATCCCTGCAGACTAAATATTGGCTTAGAAAATCACATTATTAAGGTAATTTAGATTCTATTGTATTTTTATTTATTTTGTTAAATATTTCCCAATTACATTTTAATCTCTTGGGGAGTATTTTCACCATTCTGTTGTAAAATATATCCCTATTTTAATCTAGTTGACCTAGTGTAATCTAGTTGACCTCTGAAATCCAATTGAACTCAGAATCCTATAATTCTTTGAGAATCTGGTGACTTTGTTTTGAGAATCAGATCACTGTGCATGTGAGAGTTGGAGCCTAATCTGTAAGATTTTACCCAAGAAAAAAGGTAGGTTTGGGAATTCAGTGGGTGATGCTTTTTCCAACTAGTATGAAGATAGAGATATGAGAGTTTTACTAGGTGGTAACTAGAAAAGTACTACCAAGAGCTTAGAGAAAAACATAATTCTAAGCTTGAATGGCTGAAGAAAGTTACATGGAGGATTTGGGTCTTGAGCATGGTATGTGGGAGAGTGCCTTTCTTTGGGAGAGGAGTTTCTGGTAGAGAGGAGTAGGAGATGAAATTAGAAACAAGTGACCACTGGTTATACTCTCCATTTCCATGAACATTAGGGGCTCCATGGGATTTCTCTGGGTGTTTGGGAAAGAGTGAGAGAATGAACCCATTTTAGGATCTTGGGGTTTTTTTCCACAAAGAACCAAGAATTTATTCAGGACAAATCATAAAGTATTAGTTTCCAACTAGGTGTCTCAAATGTTCCTACCTCACAACTTGTAACTGTGTCAGGTATAACCTCGAGAACTTGGCTTTCTCAAGTATTTTATTCTACTACAGATACATATTGCCATTTTTGTGCCTCAGACCTGAAACTCTTGAAACTGCACCACCTCCAAGATCCTGAGTTTCAAAATTTCATTCTCCAAGCTTAATGTATTATGCCTGAAATCTGATTTGGGCTTGTGCATTCTTAAAAATTTGGAGGACACTTGGTTAGGACTTGGAAGAAGGCTGGGCTAGATCAGTTTTTAAACTCTAATTTTCACTAGCAACTTTTCCTTCTTAGAGTCATTTAAGCTTGATTCATTGGTCCTGATGGTGGTGAAATAGGTTGTTATGGTAACAACCTATGTTCTGGTCTCCATGGCAATACCTATGGATAATTATAATAACAATAAAAACAATCATGCCTTAAATTTTGATTGGCTTCTTCTGGCAGTAGCTCCAAGGGTTAGCATTTTCTCTTTGTCTTTGGGAGTGGTCCTTAGGGACCAGTCATTTAATATTTTATAAATGAGAAGTACAGCTGGAGGTTAAATGACATTCATTGAGAGTTTGTGGAGGTGGAGACAAGACAGAGATGTTAGTAATGATAATCAAACAAGGAAACAATAAGATTTAGTCAGTTCCAGCTGTCCCTATATTCAGGCCAATGCTGGTGCTGCCACACAATAGGGTGTACCTTTTCAGTGATGTTCAGTTCAATGATAGCAAATCTTTTCTTGCTTGCCAGGAGAGATGGGAAGGTGTCAATAGATGATGTCAATTTTGCAGCTGGTGTTTGTAAAGCCCTATGAATTCCTTAGAGCTAGATGTTCCATAAATGGAAGCTCATTACTACCTCTCTTGTTTTTATTTAACAAAGAAAGCTTTCATTTAGCTGTACAAGCCTCTCAGGTGAGTACTTTCCTTTATGAACAAACGAGCATATTTCTCCACTTCTTTTTTTTTTTTGTAAAGGCATTTCTTGCCTACCCTTCTGAATTGGTTTTATGAAAAGGTTGCAGTAAATGAATCAGGATTATAGAGGGCAGATAACTTCCATCAGAACAGGACTAAACAAAGTGGAGCTAGAGCTTCTCAGATGGGAAAGGGGCATCTTAGGGGCAAGGGAAATAGCAGCTGTTCTATATTGAGAACCAATTGGATAAGTGGCAGCTGTCCAGAAGGTACTGAGCAATGACTATGTTTGTGTTGGGGGTGTGTGCAGGAATAATCCATTCCAAGATAAGCCAGGTGTAAGTTGGAACTGCAATATGACATCTTTCTGCCCTCCAAGTTCATAAAACCTCATTTTGACACATTTCTTCTCTTCCTTGTTACTCATATTTGCCTCAAGTTCATTTTCAATGCCTTTAAAATCTGACTTCCACTCCATCCCCTGCTAGCATACTCAGGAATTCAGGTCCTTGTAACCCTGACTTCATAGCTCCTTAATCACTTCATTCCACTAAAACTATGTATTGAAATTTTTTCACCTTGGACCTTAGATATCTTGAAATTATTTTGCCTCAAGTCACAAATTTCAAAATTATGCTTTGCAAACATTGGCTTTTATTTTTCCATTTCTACTATTCTCTTACTCAGTAAAAGCAAATGACTTTGGTGGACTTTTGTGAACTGATATAATAATTCTGGAGAGTAATCTGGAGCCATGACCAAAGGTACATAAAGTTGTTCATACTCTAATCAGCAATACCACTACTATATCTATATCCTAAAGAGATTAAAGGTAGGGGAAAAGAACATATCTATGCAAAAATATCGATTGCAGCTCTTTTTATGCTGGTAAAGAATTAGAAACTGAAAGGATGTCCATAAACTGGGAAATGGCTGAATAAGTTGTGGTATGTGCTTTCAATGGAATACTGTTGCACCATAAGAAATGATAAACAAGATGATCATAAAAACCCTGTAAAGACTTATATGAACTGATACAAAGTGAAATGAGCTGAACAAGTAAAACATTGCATACAATAACAAATCAACTGTGAATGACAACTATTATCAACAAAGCAAGGATTCAGGTCAACTCAAAGATACTCATGACTAAAAAAGGATATCCAACAACATAAAAGGAATAGATGGAATTCAAACGCAAATTGAAGCATTTCATCCTTTACTTAATTTTCTCCATGAAATTTTCTCCAGTGTAAGCAATATGTGTATTCTTTTACAATATGATGAACATGGAAATATGTATTATATGATAATATATGCACACTTTCTGTCATATTACCTGTCTTTTTGGGGTGAGTGGGGAGGAGTGTGAGGGAGGGAGAGAGAAAGAGAGAGAGAGAGAGAGAGAGAGAGAGAGAGAGAGAGAGAGAGAGAGAGAGAGAGAGAGAGAGCGAGAGAGAGCATGGATTGAAAAATATCAGAAAACAAATGTTAAGAAATCAAATTGACATGTAATCTTGAAAAAAATTATTATAACAAATAAAGTTCTCACCATCCTTTAAAAAAGTGAAGGACTTTTAGTAAGACCAACCTAAGTTGAATACCACTATCAGCATTTACTAGCCTTGTGACTCTCTAAATTAATTTTTAGCTTTCTGAGCTTTTGTTTCTTTATCTATAAAATGGGAATAATAATACTGATAGTGGCCAGTTTAGGAGATTAGGTATGAAGAATGAGATTTTATACACACATTGTAAAATACTTATGTTGTATAAATGTCAGCTTTTATTATATCTGTTCTTGATCTCAATCTCCAATCACTTGACCTCATTCTCTTCCCCTAGAATATCTCCTGCCTTCAAATCCATTCTCAACATATAGTCTACCACTTAAATGATTCATTAATCACTATTCTAGAGTATAGTCTGCCTCCTATTCTCTCCTCCCTCAAAGGTGTAAGCATCCTTATTCCTTGATAATAACTATTCTATTTTGATCCTCTCCCTTCTTACTTCTTCTAGGATCTTGTTCTAGAATTAATTTTCTCTCTCACGTACCCTCAATCTTAGTAAAAGTTTTAAGGTCCAAGGGGTTGATGTGCCCTTTACAACAAAGGAGCCTAAGCTCCATGACTCATGCAGATTGGTTTAAATCACAAGACATCCTGACCTCTGACGAAAATAATCAAGTTCTCACACTCCAGTTGATTATGTCTTCCATCTTGAAGTCCTGTGAAAATCTCTTAAAGTTTCAGATTGATCAAGTATGGCAACATACATTAATGATCTCTTCTACTAAGGGAGGCTGAGATTAGTGCTGTTGTTTAGTTGTTTTTCAGTTCTTCCTGACTCTTAGTGATTATATTTGGGATTTTCATGGCAAAGATACTGGAGTGGTTTCCCATTTCCTTCTCTAGCTCACTTTATAGATGAGGAAACTGAAGCAAAAAGGATTAAATTAATTGTCCAGGGTCACACAGCCAGTAAGTGTCTGAGGTAAGATTTGAACTCAGGAAGATGAGTCTTCCTGACTTTAGGTTGATACACTATCCATTGAATCCTCTAGCTGCACTTTGGTGGGTTGCTTGAATTTTGGAGTTCTGAGACAAGGTAGAATTCAAACTAATTGGGTATCTGTACCAAGGCTGCCACTAATATGGTGAGACTCTGAGGGGACATCAGCCTAAGGAGGGATAAACTGGTACAAGTTAAAAAGATGTTCAAAACCTATATTGGGCCCAAGAGTGGCTACTGTACTTCTTGTCTGGGTGAGATGGGGACATCCAGTTTTAAAACAAATGAATGAACAAACAAATAAATAAATGACTAAATGGCTAAAGAAAGAACTTAGTCAAAGTCCAAAAATTTTTGTAAGCCATGGCATAACTAACACTCATCCTGTTGGTTGTAGTCATCTCTGAGAAGTCATTTCAAAGCCAGCACCTCGATACAGTAGCTACTAATTTCTCAAACTCATGGGTTTGCTGCCAAGCCTAGAAATATCTCTTTTAGAATGACTTTTTGGTTATCAGCACTTGAGGGAAGAAACAAAGCAGAAGGGATAGCCAAGAGGTTTATTTCGCCATCCCAAAGCAAAAGTCTTTCAGTGCTAGAAAGAACACATTTCTCTAGAAAGTGTGCAGGATATTGAGATGGGCAGATTTCTCTTGATAATATCCTTTGATTTAGGAAATATCATAAATTTAGAGCTTGAAAGGCTTGGAAGTCATGTAAACCAACACTCTGTAATTTTACAGATAAGAACAACGAAGACCAGAGATGTTAATTTACTTGCCTCCTAATGGGAAGGAAATAAGTAGCAGAATTAGAATTTGAACCCAGGTCTTCTGACTACAAATCCAGTGTTCTTTCTACTCTAAGATGCTGCTGTCAGACATGTTTCCAGTAAGGTTAAGTGATATTTTGAAGGTCACAGTTAGTAAAAAATCTAGCTGGGATTTTAACACAGGCCATCTGACATCAGGACAAGCACTTGTTCCACACTATTTCCTTTAAACTCTCAGCTGAGATCCTCTTTATTTTCTCATTCTCTTTGGATAATTTTTTCTAGGTTCTTGGGTTTAATCATATGCAAAAATACAAATCTATCTATCTATAGCTATATATATTTGTCATATATATATATATACATATAGCATTACATCTCCCTTGAATTCTTTTCTCATATTGCCTCTCTAGTTCCTCAAATTCAACCATTCTCAAACTGAACTCATCATTCTTTTCTCTCAACCCCAAATATTTCCCTCTTGTCATGTTTCTTATCCTTATTAATGGTATCACCACTTTCCTAGTCATCTCAATGTGAAGCATTGACATCATCCTTTACTCTTCCTTTTCCTTTACTTAATACTTAACAAATGCTTATTGATTGATTTAAATCATATTCCAAGTCTTGTTGATTCTACTGCCATAGGCTCTTTCATATGGACATCCCCTTTTATTCATGTTACTATCACCCTAATTCAATACTGTAATTACCTCTTCCCAGGACCATTATACTATTTCTTTGCTGTTCTTCCCATTACTACTTCCCTGTTTAATTATACTTGCTCAATTATTAAAATAAATTTTCTAAGCTCTAAGTCTGGCCATAATAACAATAGTAAAATAACAATTGATATCTATATTATTCTTTGAGATACCCAAATGACTTAAATACATTATTTCATTTGATCCTCACAATAGCACTGTTAGATGCCACAAATAATATTGTCTTTAGTTTGTTGTAGAGGAATAAACTAAAGGCCTTAGATGAAGTTACTTGTCCATAGTGTCACAGCTAATTAAAACTAAAGGACTAATTCAGACCCATATTTTCATGACTCTAAAGTCCAGGCTTTATCTCTATATATGATGCCACTCATATCTCTCTCTTGCTCAAAAATTGTTAGATGCTCTCTATTGTCTCTAGAATAAAATACAAACCACTTATCCTGACACATAGGACCCATCATAACCTGCCTCCAACATATTTATTCAGCCTAATTGTACATTAATACTATGCTTCAGCTAGACTAGATTGCTAGATTTTCTATGAACTTGATATACCATTTTCTTCTTTCAAGTAATTGTGTGTGCTATTCCCTTCTAGAGAAGTTAATGCAGGCCCCCCACCAAATTTGAAGTGCATTTCCTCCCCATTTCCATCCTTCTCTTCCTTTAAGACTTAGATCAGGGGCCATGTTCTCCATGTAACATTCCTTGGTCTTTCCCAGTGAAAATTCTCTCTTATTCTTCTAATTTTCCTAGAGAACTCTGGATTTTGTCTTTGGCCCCATCACTCTGATCTTGTAGTATACTTCTTTGCCTATACTTCTGTCTTACCCATTCCATTCCCTGAGGGGGTTTATTAAATAAAATCATAAATAAAATAATCTCCTTGAATACCAGAAATATATTCTAATTTTTTTTGTATTGACAATATTAAATGTCCACTGTATGCTAGACAAATGAGTTTGTCATGTGGATGAATGAAAGGGTCCTGGATTCATTAATTCCATTCATTAATTTAGGTAATATTGTCATCAAGCCTAAAGTCATGAAGGCTTGAGTTCAAATCTGACCTCAGACTTTTACTAGTTGTGTGACACTGGGACAGTCATTTAACCTTGTTTGCCCCAGGTTCTTCATTTGTAAAATGAGCTGGAGAAGGAAAGGGTAAACTATCCCATTATGTTTGTCAAGAAAATCTCAAATGAAGTCACAAAGAGTTGAACATGACTGAAACTATTAAATATAAATTAATGAATGCTTCTATTCATGCTACTTCTTATCCCTGAATTATCCTTCTCCATCACTATATTCCTAAATACTTAAAATTTTTTTCTCTGAAGCACAACTTCCTTTGTCTGGTTTGGGGAAAACCATTGTATAGCTAAGTAAGGCTGTAAAGAAAGACAATGAACCTAGATTTCTGCATTCTTGCTTCTGGTTATTTTGCTTTAATGAGGTTCAGGTAAATGGTAGTTTATGTAACCATATGGCAAATGATGTTTTGGGGTATCAATGATGCAGAAGAAACATGTTTAAACATCTCTGTTTCTGAGAGTAGTCCATTCATCTCGGACAGTGTAATTTTTGCTACTATAAATCATGAGATACCCAGGGTAGCAAGAACAACATTTGCCAAATAACTACTGGAGAAAATGTGTCAGACCTTAATGTAGACCATTAGTCTATGTTTTTATTTTTTAAAGGCTCTTCAGACCCTTACAGATAAAATCCCTTTCTCTTTGCTAACATTAATTTGCCTATCCTCATTACCAGGTGCAACTGAAGTTCTTGCCCCAGACTTGAAGTTCTATTTATGGAGCAGTAGTCTCTTTGTTCCCTTGACACCTGGTTAGCAGCCAGGCTGGTCTTCTTTGAGTCAAAGAGTCAAATGTGCCAAACATACTGGTCCTTACTGACACTTGGTTTTTGAATCTTGCCTGATTCACCACCTGATGATTAAGATATCAATAATGCTCTTATTGGCATTCAATCCCACTGTCATCTGGCTAAACCTTTACTTATTAATTTCTACTACAAATGAAAATGTCAATCAATTCTAACTTCATTTTCTCTAGGACTTTCTCATTTCCCCCAGCAGAAGCATGGTACACAGGAAAGAAAGACCTGGAATTTTAAAATCTTTTTTCTGTGGCATGGATTCCTTTGGCAGTCTGGTTAAGCCTCTGAATGCTTCAGAATAACATCTCCAAATGCATAACACAATATAGGCTTACAATATAAACATTTATAAATGTACTAGTATCATAAAATAGAATTACATAGAAAAATATTATTTGTATGAATTTGACCAAACCATTTAAGCTCTTTGGGACTCAATTTCCTTATCTATAAAATGAAAGAGACTAAATAACTTATAATGTTCCTTCTAGTTCTGAATCTATTTTGATCATTAACCAAAGCAACCTGCTCCCCACATTTTCATCTAGTGAAAGACCCTGTGAAATTGGGAGGGGTGATTATAATAGTATTTCCCTCACAATATAATTGTGCGAATCAAATAAGATAATGTATATAGTGCTATTTTTTGCATATTCACAGATTTTTTTTATTAAAATAGAAAATCAAACTCATGATTAGTAACATAGTTCTCAAATTGTAAGGAACCTCAGAAGTCATTTATTTAGTACAACCCCATCATTTTCTTCTGATGAGAAGACCGAGGCACAACAAAGTTACTCAAGTTGACTCTACAGAAAGTCATAGAAGTTGACATTATCAGATATGGTCTACTGGCCTCAAAGATAGGATTCTTTCCACTGTATCATGTTGCCTCCAATTACATGAATAATAAACTAATATAACATATATTTTGCTTGTTAGGTATATTAATACATAATCTTTCTACATTCACTAGCATCACCTTAACAGTGCAAATTAAAATTTTCCTGGGGTTTCACATAAAATTTACCAATCTATAGTTTGAAGAATTCACCATTTTCACCATTTTAAAAACATCTGTTGTTTAGTTGTTTCAGTTATGTCCAACTATTTGTGAGATATTTTGGGGGAGATACTTGAGTGGTTTGCTATTTCCTTTTCCAGTTCATTTTATAGATGAAGAAACTAAGGCAAACAGAGTTAAGACTTATCCAGGGTCATACAGATAATACAGAAGATGAGTCGTCCTGATTGCCAGTCCAGTAAGTACAAGGGGAAGCTACTCATAGACCCAGTCTCACCTTGATTAGCATTTTGGACTACTTTTTTTCCCTAACCTGTCCTGATTCTCCCCTTCTTAGTGTGCAGGAAAAAATTAGTTTTTCTGCTAGAAGTATTATATTTTATGAGGTTTATTAAGATTAAGAATTTAAGAAAGTACAAGTAAGAAAGCATGTGCCTAGGTGGGCCGAGAGGTCCATTCAATTTCATTTACATCATGAGAGATGCATCTGCTTGGAAGTGGGAGTAGGAAGAGAGCCCAGTAGGCAGAGAGCTCCTTTAAATAATTTGTGATCTCGCACTCAGGGAGATTAGAGAGAATTCTGGGAGCTAGCAAGGACTTCTGGGGATTGAAGTCTGGGGTTCAAATCTATTTTTTACATTAGGCAACCTGGGTGCTCCCCTACTCCCAACTACTCCCAAGAGCTCACCATATTAATGACCATTTTTTTTTGCTGACATGAGATTAGCTCAGTCTACTGTAGCACAGAAATTCCAAGTTCAAGTGATCCACCAACTCTCTCTTTCTGGTAATACAAACTACAGGGAATTTTTCTTTTATTTGGACAATTTTTCAGGGCTCCAGTTCAAATGGAATTTCTACCATCCTCTATGACTTCTCTAAAATCACAGGAAGTAGCTTAGAAATCACATCCACAAAGTCCTTTGGCTCCTGGGATCTAATTCATCTGAGTTGGATGTTAAACTACCTTCTCTAAGAATGACTTTCAGAACAATAGAAATCTAGTACATGACTGATCCCTTCGTTTTTTCCAGAGAAGAAATGATCATGGTTTTGAGAATATGGTCCCAAGTCCAGCAGACTTGCTAACTATGTGGGGAACTTATTCTTGGACCTCTGATATTTTCATGTTCTTCCACTTGATGTGCCCACATTATCACCATCACTAAAAAATTTATGACCTCTCAATGTCTTTCTCATTTTGAAAGAATCAAATTAAAATACATTACCTAGAAAGAAAATAACATCTACTTTCATTACCCAAAGTCATTCAGGTCCTAGTTTATCACAAATGTACTTCAGTCTAAGAATGGTCTTTTATAGGGCCTCTGGGAGAACTTAGCCGGTAATTACTGATGGCTAGACCCAGAGTCCTTGATCAATGAAGGCCTCTTCATTAGATTAAGAGCAGCATAAATATGAAACTATCTGAGTCATATTTTATCTAACACAGTTTGCACTTAGCTGTCTGCTTATAATTAAGGAGGTTTGGGAAGAAGGGATATGTATTCAATTGTAGTAAAGGCTCTCATAAAATAAATTCAATATACATGATTATGCTACCAACTAGATGTAGTTTCTCTTTTAAAGTTTCATTTCACTCACAAAGTTGATTTCTTGCTCAGTGACAATACTTCTACATTCAACAATGAATTTTTAAAGTTTATAATAAGTGTTTATTCTTTTATTTTTTCTTAACTACAAAAAAAACAATTTTTAACCTTTTAAAAAAAAGTTTGAGTCAAATTCTCACCTTCCTTCTCTCCCCTCTTCATGAGACAGCAAACACTATGATAAAGATTTTATATGTGTAATAGTAAAAAACATCTTTCCATATTAGTCATTTTGTGAAAGAGAACTAAGGCAAAAGAAAACAAGAAATGAAGTGAAATACAATATGTCTTGGTGTGCAGTCTGTCTCCATCAGTTCTTTCTTTGAAGGTGGATGGCGTTTTTCATCATGAGTCCTTGGATCACTGTATTGCTAAGAAGAGATAAGGTATTCATAAATGTTAACCATATAATATTACAGTTACTGTATACAATGTTCTCTTGGCTCTGCTCATTTCACTTTGTATCAGTTCATGTAGGTCTTTCCAGGTTTTTCTTAAATCATTCTTCACATCATTTTTTATATCATTATAATATTTTATTATAATTATAATACTACTTGTTTAGCCATTTCTATATCCTCTCACTTTCCAATTCTTTTCCAACTCAAAAAGAACTGCTATATATTTGTACAAATAGGTCCTTTTCTCTTTTAAAATACTTTTGGGTTTCAGACCTAGTATCAGATCTATTATTGTATCAAAAGATATGCATAGGTTTAAAGTCTTTAGATGTAGTTCCAAATTTCTCTTCAGAATGATTGGATCAGTTCACAACTCCAGCAGCAGTGCATTAGTGTCCCAATTTTTCCACAACCTCTCCAGCATTTATTATTTATTTTTCTATCATATTAGCCAATCTGATAGGTGTGAGATGGTACCTCAGAGATGTTTCAATTTGTATTTCTCTAATCAAATAGAATTTTTTAATGTGGTTATATATATAACCATCTGAAAACTGCCTATTCATATCCTTTGACCATTTATCAACTGGGGAATGATTTGTGTTCTTGTAAATTTGGTTCAGTTCTCTACATATTTGAGAAATAAGGTATTTATTAGAGATATTTGCTGTAAAATTATCCCCAGGTGTCTTCTATCTTCTATAATCTTGGTTGCATTGGTTTTGTCTGTGTAAATTTTTTTTAAGTTTAATATCAGTGTTTTCCATTTTATATCCTATAAAGCTTTCTATATCCTTTTTTGTCATAAATGCTCTTATTCTTTGATTTGACAGGTAGACTATTCTATGCTCCTCCAATTTGTTAATGGTTTTACCCTTTATGTCTTAATCATTTATCCATTTTGATCTTACCTTGGTATAGAGTGTGAAATGTTGGTCTATGGGCAATCTCTGTCACATTGTTTCCCAGTTTTTGTTAAATACTGATTTCTTGTCCCCAAAGCTTGGATATTTAGGTTTATCATACACTAAATAACTAATATCATTTGCTACCATATATTGTGTAGTTAATCTACTCCACTGATCTATCACTCTATTTCTTAACCAGTACCAGAATGTTTTAATGATTACAGTTTTGTAATAAAGTTTGTGAACTTTGCAAGAGGGAAAGTTATGAAAGGTTACTTTCCTTATTGCTCTATTTAGCTTGCCATTCTATGGCTGCCCTTAGGGTCCCCTAGCCATGCTCACAGGGAAGTCCAGGCAGCAACACACATAGGAGAAAAGAGGGAGAAATCCACTCTTGCCTCAGTTTGTCAAACTTTTTTTCTGCCCACTAACTTTCACGCATCATATCCTGAGAGCCAACTGTGTCTTTTTATTTTGCCTGGGCCACCCAGGGGGGCAGTCGATGGGGAAGTGCAGGGGACATTGCCCTACCCCCTGTTTCATGATCTCTTGACTCTATTGCTGCCTTTTTCAGGCTGCTATTCTATCTTCACAACCCAATTCACTCTATGATTTCCTTCACACAATCCTTGCCTCTGGTCATGTTCAGGTTCACACCAGGTATGCAGGTGGCTGTGTGAACCCAGAAATGGGGAAAAGTAAATTTCTTCCATGTATCTTGTGCTCTTAGGCCACCATCTTTCACATGATTCCCTTGATATTCTTGACTTTTTGTTTTACCAGATGAATTTTGTTATTATTTTTTTAGTTCCAATTTTTGGGCAATTTGATTGGTATGGCACTGAATCAGTAGATTAGGTAGGATTGTCATTTTTATTATTTTGGCTTGATCCATCCATGAACAATCAATATTTTTCCAATTTTTTAGATATGACTTTATTTTTGTGAGAAATATTTTGTAATTGTGTTCATATAATTCCTGGGTTTGTCTTGGCACATAGATACTGTAATAGGTAATATTGGAGGGGGTATATTTGATGGATACTTGACAACTAATAGATCAGGCAGCTCATTTCTTTTGTCTCACCCTCCTTCCTCTAAACCTCCCTTCCTCCCTCTTCTAATCTCCCTTCCTCCCCTCTTCTTCCCTTCAGTTTCCCCTTCCCCCTTCTTCAGCCTCCTTCTAAATCTCTCAGAGTGAGCCATGATGTTTTCAGAGGAAATACTCTTTATCTTCTTTATCTCAAGTAAGGGTTTATTGGGGAAAACAGGAAAAGATGGAGGATGAAGGTAAGAGGGTTGGAGGTTTCCCTATTATCTACAGTGAGTCTTAGGTTGGAGAACATTGAGAGAAATGGCAATTCAATCGCTACCATGAAACAGAGCAAGTCAGAGAGATGAACTATTGTCCTTCTTCTGCCTTCAAATCAGCCAGGCCACCTCCAACTTCCCAAGTCCCAGAGATAAACCTAGCTTCTTCCTTCAAAGTCACCACCATCAGCCAAGAAGCCTAGAAATCCAGTCAGCAGTTGGCTCTTGCCTTCTACTGTTTCCCAGTCACATTTCAAATGGAATCTTCCTTTGCTTGACAGCTGATCAATCTCCAGCTACTTGTCTTGCTTCTTGTCCTTTTGCATGCCTTATAATTTCTCTCCTCCACAATACCCAAGTATTTTATGTTATTTATAGAGTACTTTAAATAGAATTTTTTTTCTATCTCTTGTTGCTGCACTTTGTTGGCAATATAAAGAAATACTGATGATTTATGAGGATTTATTTTATGATATGCAACTTTGCTAAGTTGTTAATTTTTTCAACTAGTTTTTAGGTGAATTTTTAGAATTCTCTTAGTATATTATCATATCTTCTGCAAAGAGTGATAGTTTTGTTTCTTCATTGCCTTAATTCCTTCAATTCCTTTTTCTTCTCTTTTTGTTTTAGCTATCATTTCTAGCACAATATTGAATAATAGTGGTAATAATAGGCATCCTTTCTTCACCCTGATTTTATTGGAAGGCATTTAGCTTATCTCTGTTACAGACAATGCTTGTTGATAGTTTTAGATATATACTACTTTTCATTTTAAGGAAAGCTTCATTAATTCCTATGTTCTCTAATGATATATTTTATCAAAGGCTTTTTCAACATCTAGAGATAATTGTATAGTTGTCAGTGAATTTTTTTTGAGGTTTGTGCTTTTATCAATGGGTTATGATAGACCCTGTGGTAGGTATTAGAAAGATAGCATAGTCCTTTTTCTGTCTGAATTTGCAGGCTGTTAGGAGAGACAAATCAAGCATACAAATAAAAATAGTAAGAGGCAAAACATACTAAACATATGAAAAATAAACATATGAGAAAATGCCGAGGGACCTAACAAGTCTACTTCCATACATGAAGAATAAGGGAAATATTTTTTAATTTAAAATTTTTTAATTGATCAATTAATTCAGAATATTTTTCCATGGCTACATGATTCATGTTCTTTCCCTCTCCTCCTCCCTCTCCCTCTTGGAGCTGACAAGCAATTCCACTGGGTTTTACATGTATCATTGTTCAAAATTTATTTCCATATCATTAGTATTCATAGTAGAGTGATCATTCAAAGTCAACATCCCCAATCACATACACATCGAACTATGTGATCAATCATATGTTTTTCTTCTGCCTTTCTAAGAAGTCCATTACATTCAATTGTGCCACAGTGTATCAGTCTCTGTGTATAATGTTCTCCTGGATCTGCTCCTTTTGCTCTGCATCAATTCCTGGACGCCTTTCCAGTTCACGTGGAATTCCTTCAGTTCATTATTCCTTTTAGCACAAAAATATCCCATCACCATCAGATACCACAATTTGTTCAACTGATGGACACCCCCTCATTTTCCAGTTTTTTCCTTATTATGTCTTTGGAGAGCAAACTCAGCAGTGGTATGGCTGGATCAAAGGGAAGACAGTCTTAAAACCCTTTGTGCCTAGTTCCAAATTGCCTTCCAGAATGGTTGGATCAATTTGCAACTTCAACAGCAATGTATTAGTGTTTCAATTTTGCCACAACCTCTCCAACATTTGTTATAAAAGTCTTTATGACAAAAATAAAAACAAAGGTCTAATTTCTCAAATTTATAAGGAGCTAAGTCAATTATACAAAATATCAAGCCATTCCCCAATTGATAAATGGGCAAGGGACATGAATAGGCAATTTTCAGAAAAAAATCAAAGCTATCAATAAGAACAAAAAAGTGTTCTTAATCCTTCCAGATTAGAGAAATGCAAATCAAGAATCAGGGAAATCTTGAAGAAGAAGGCAATACATGGGAGTATGGATAGGATTTTAACAGAAAGTGATGGTATGGAAGGGTTCTTTAAGAAGAGGGAATGGCATGAGATAATACATAGCTGTGGGAATTCATGGGCTATGTTCAAGAGAAATCTATGTCAGTTTGGCTATACTATAAAGTATGTATAGAGAAGTAGTAAGAAAACCTTGAATTCCAGGCTAAAGAACCCCCTTGTTTGCCTTTTCAATCTTTTATTAATATATAATACAGTTTAGTCCTATCATCTGAAATTCAGAGAAAAGTTCAAAGGTATTTTTCTAATATATAGACTATTCTTTTTTTAAAAGTTGTTTTTAAGTTTTATTCAACTATTCATGAACCCATTTGAGGTTTTCTTGACAAAAATATTGGAATAGTCTGTCATTTTGTTCTCCAGCTCATTTTACAGATGAGGGAACTGAGGTAAATAGGATTAAGGGACTTGCTCAGGGTCACACTAGTTAGTGTTTGAGGCCAGATTTGAACTCAGATTTTCCTGAATCTAGGCCTGATGATTTATTCACTGTGCCACCTAGCTGGTCTATCTTTAGTTTTAGCACAGTGCATTTTTGAAGACACTCTTTTGTTTATATATTTTATTTTCCTGATTAAAGGTAATAATAATTTTCAACATACACTTTCTGAATTTATAAGATCCAAGTTATCTCCCTTATTCCCTTCCCTCCTAACCTCCAAGAGATGGTAAGCAATCTTGTGGTCTCTCCCCCTCATGTGAATTCTGTGCTGGACTGTTTCAGGTTTAGTGGAATGTTACATAATCACACACACATGCCCATCCCGAATTCCTTCTTTTCTCTGCTGAGTTATGTGTGGTATAGAGTATTGTCTGACTACTAATGGGAGGATGGAAGAATGGATGTGGAGTTGAATTCTCCTACAGGTGGAGTGTGTCAGCTTTTGCAACCCTGATATTTATTTATGGGAGATGAGGTGCTGAGGAAGGGATTTAGATGTTAGATATTATTGTGTTAGTTTGTCAAGTTTTTACCTTATTTGGGTTCTTGGTGTCCTAGACTACAGAGACAGCTGAAATTGCTTTATCTGGTGAATAATTCTTATTTTGGAGAAGTCTGAGAGTTTGGGAGGATCCAAGAAGATGCCTACTCTTCCAATTTATTGGTCATATGACTCAGCAGTCCCTCTTCACTGTCATTTTAAACTCAATATGTTCAAAGCAGAACTCAGTCTTTATTTCTGTCCCTTCTCCAAATTTTACTTCTCCTTTAAACTTCCTTATTCCTATTAAGAACTTGATAATACTTCCAGTCACCTTTGCTTACAATTACAGAATCATCCTTATCTTTAACATCTTCACCCTCCATGTCCAATGGATTGACAAGTCTTGTTTGGGCAGATTCTATCTTGTTTGGGCAGATGCTTTCTGTCCAATATCTCTTTTATCCATATCATCCATTCCATTTACATGGTCATTACCTAACTTTAGGATTTCATTAACTCTTGATTAGATAGGATAGGCAAAAATACCTAATTATGCTGAATTAATAGCAGATGATAGACCCACTGCAATTTTCTCTTGTTTAATCACATCTGAAGTACTGTGTTTGGTTCTGGGCAACATATTTTAGGAGAGTCATTGAAAAGCTAGAGTCAAGATCAATTTATATAAATATTGGTTGAAAGAAATGGGAATATTTAGTCGCAGAAGAAACACGTAAGGGAGTTATGACTCTTGTTTTGTTTAAATTTATTGTGTGCATCTTGTTTTCCTTTGATGGAGTAAAAGTTCCTTAAGGGCAAGGACTATTTTGTTTTTGTCTTTATCCTACCAGTTAGTCAATAGGCATTTATTAAGGCCCTCCTATGAGAGTCAGTATGCTAAGTGGTGGCAGCAAGCATAGTACTTAATATGTAGTGGATCCTTAATAAATGTTTTCTAAATTTTAAATTATAATCACTTAATTCATAATTTAATCTCTTTAATTAGATCAAAATGAGTAATGTTTTACTCAGCGTTCCTTGCTAAATCTTTATTAATCTGCCATTCACTAAGGGGTCAGGACCTCATTTTTGTAATAATGTGAGGTTTGTCAATAGGAAAAAATGGCTATAATGATATAAAAATTAGTCCTTCATTTAGATATTTTAGGTGTTATGTTAAAAAGGCTATAGAAGAATGAGTTATTTTCCCATTACTAGTCATTCTGAACATAAGCAACTTCCCTCACCCTCTCATAACACAGTCTTGGAAAGAAAACTCCCCCCCCAAGAAGAAGAAGAAAAATAGACTGTATGGAATAACTTAATGAAAATATCATTCTTCCTTGGAGGCATTTGTGTGACTTGGGTGGTTGTCATTATTTACAGATAAGCTACTGCCTAGATAATAACTTTGTAATGAGAGTTGATGAAGTAGGTGACCTTTTAGTTTTTACCATAGAGTTATTGACATTCCCATCATGAGCTTTAAGTCTTGTAGACTCTTGGGAATATTGGCCTCAAAGTACCCCTAGTACCTCTGCAGTTTCATGGGGATGGAAAATGTTCACATTCATCTCAATTTGTCCCACACTATGTGACCCAGCTCAGAACTCATTCCCACCTATTTCCTAAAGTCTTTCTTAACTAAATGACAAATTAATACATTCTTATTTAGCATGAATATTCAATTAGCATCCATTCCTGGACAATATTCAATTGAAATTGCATAAATATGTAATTCGGATAAATAAAATTTAAAACCTTCCCACAATTAAAGCTATCCCAAAGTAGAATGGGCTGCTTTGGGAGATAGTTTCTTGGTGTTTTCTGTCCCTTAGAGAAGAAAGCTACTATTTCAGTGGCACTATACCAGACCACAGGGATATGACAACAGCAACAATAGGAAGAAAACTCATCTTTGCACTCAACGAGTTTATGGTCTCCTAGGGGGACATAAAATGCACAAAAGATAAGTAATTACAAGGCAAGTATAAATGGGAAAAGGCACTACTAACTAGAGAGGTGGTTGTGGAAGGGAATCTGGCAAGACTTCATGGAGCAAGTCAAACCTGACCTGAGTTTAAAAAGAAAATAAGGATTCTGAAAAAGAAAGCAGAGAGGGGTAAAGGCATGGGGATAGCATGTGAAAATATTCAGAGGCAAGGAATAGATGGTCATGAGGGAAGTAGTCCACTTTGGATGCAAGAAGGATATGTATGAAAAATAGATATATGTAGGTAAAAGGAAACAATGTGAAATAAAAATGGAATGGTAGCAAATTGTTCCCATCTGCTCATTCCACCAAGGGAAGCCTTCCTGCTTGGGGTAGACACCCCTAACTCATTGATGGGTTTATGACCCAAGTTTTACCTTGAACCTGGTTTAATCCACCTGCTGAGAAGTTTTTCTGGAGTATGATCACTACACATGCTACAGATTTTTGGCACCACAGGTGAGATATTTGACTAGTAAAGGTAAAAGTAGTCATTAAAGGTGGATGGGCAGCCATGAAAAGGGTCTCATCAAGTCTTTATAATAAGTTTTAGTTGCCTCTGAACACCCCATTTACTTAGTAAATGCTTATTGATTGATTGAAAGAGAAGGATGATGAGAGAAAATGAAAATGTAGCTGAGTGACCTTATGGACTATCTTAGAATCTTCAGTTCATGAGTTCTTAATATGATCTAAATAGAACTACTTAATGCATTCCCCTGAGGATAGGAATGCCCCCAGACTCTTAGAGAAATGGAAGTTTTAGAGCTATGCTAACTGATACAGGTCTGGTCAGGATGAGATCTGTTCTTGGTCTGGTTCAAATTAAATTTTTTTTATCCACAGTTTGGAAGGAGGTACAGATGGCATTCTTATCAAATTAGCAGATGATACAAAGCTGGGATGATACATTTAAGATCTCAAAATATATTAATGAGATAGAACAATGGTCCCAATAATATAGTCCAACTTCCTCATTTTATAAGTTATGAAATAGAATTTTAGAGTTAAGTGACTCCCTATGATGCTAGTAAGCATAATTTGTATCCATGCCATGCTTTACATATTTACTAATCTGTATTATTTTATGTCAGAACCCTGGGTGATAATAATTTGAAGGTAAAGAGAAAGGAGAAAGAGGGAGAGAGAGACAGACAGAAAGAGAGAGAGAGAGAGAGAGAGAGAGAGAGAGAGAGAGAGAGAGAGAGAGAGAAACAGACATACTGACTGACTGTAAATGTCAGGACTGAGAGTCCCTGATGACAAAGATTTTGTATTTTTATCACTACCTGTCCCTCTTTTATCTAAAAGTATTCTTATATTGGAGTGAGAAAATTGACAATAGGAGGCTTGAAATGAGATTTGGACAATGGCGGACCCAATTATTTTTCCATCTTCCTGTTGTTGTTGCTGTTGTTGTTGTCAGTGGGAGTTACTTTATGCCAATCATCTTTGGGCAAGGAGTAGAGAGAAACACTAAAGATTTTTGCCATTTTCTCTTCAAATTAATAATATAGGTAGGTAGGGACCATGCTGGCAGTGGTTGTTGTTATTGTCTGGAGCCAAAGGTGTGATGGAATAAATAGACCCTAGAGGTGAGCATTTTGGGGGAAGGGAAGAAGCAAAATACATTCATCAAGGAGGCAAGACAGACCCTGAGCATAAGCTTACCTAGGAGTCAGAGCATGGCAGTGCAGGGCTTCCCTGGCCTGGAGACTAGCTAGAAGGAGATTAGGGAGCACAAAGAGGAGTCTGAATTAGGAGATTGATTGGTGGTTTCTAAAGCCCTCAGTGACTAGTTATGAGACCATGGATCAAATTAACCTCTTGGATTTTCCCAATTTCTCTCTTGCTTTCACTGAATTAATGAGAACTCTGAGCTTGAGCTCTGAAAGCTGTACTACCTCTGCCATTCTCTTTCTATGACCTTTGGATGAAGAAGGAGGTTCAGGGACAGGGTGGAGTGGAGTGACAATGTAGCACAATGAAACTTTTCCAGTACACCTTTGATATGTTAAATAAACAATGTGGCTTTAGAAAATTGATTTCTTGGTAATACAAGTATATAGGGTTGAGATTGAGCTAGAACACGTTTAGTTGAAAGAATAGAGGGTTTAGCCTCCAATAATAAATATTCCCATTTTTTTATTCTGAATAACATTTTTGAGTAAATTCCTAGCCAAGCATTAAGAATCTGATTTGTGAGGATTGCTTTTCTGTTCAGCCATTGGAGTCACTTGATCAGAATAGAATGTTTTCATGTGCAGCCTAGAAGAGATCTTCTGGATATTAATGAGACCACTGGGGTAATTCTTTTGTTTTGTGCCACAAGATAACCAATTTATATATTATTCTCCCTTTCTGGTTGATTTATTGTAAAATAATACCCTATCTTCTTATTGACTTAAGACAAAGAGGTCAAGAGCCAGTTTGGGTTGTGTAAATCTTGAAATCTCTCAGACTTGTGAATGTTAAAAATTTCCCCATCGGGGAATTCTTAATTGGAACAAATTCTCTACTGAGAAACATTCCCCATTTTGATGTGAGAACTCGCCAGGATCAGAAATGGGAGGACCTCTACTCCACTCGTACTTAAGACTGCTTTAGGGGAGAAAACTCCTTGCTATGGGAGGACCCCTACTCTACCCATACTTAAGACTGCTTTAGGAGAGAAAACTCCTTGCTAAACAATGAAAGTACTTGGACCCATGCTTATAATAAAGCAAGGAGTTCTTTGAGCCAGGCCTGTTTTAGAATTGATACAATGGGATGCTAGGTACCTAAAAGGGTCGGGCAAGTTTTCTCTTGATGAGATTAATTGACTTAGCTGTGTTTTGTCTGGTTCAGATTTACTGAGGAGATTGGTTGACACAGCAGCATTTTTTCTGATTCAGACTTACTGAGGAGATTGGTCGATTTAGCAGGAATTTAGATGGGCAGTCCTTTGGAAAGCATCTACAGTGATTGGTAGATGTAGGGACTTAGGGGAGGTGACATGGGAGAAAAACCCCTATATAAGAAAAAGCAGAATCTCTTGAGAATATATCCCTTTGGAGGATCTCTGATGAGGATCGCTTGGGAAGAATCTCTTGAGAGAGGCTCTGGAGAAGGGAAGCTCTTGGAGGACAATCTCTAAGGCGGTCTTGCTGGAGCTCCTCTAAGGGGACTCTGTCCCTCTGGAGGCTCTGGAGAGAGGCCTTTTGGAACAGTCTCTGGCTGGAAGGCTCTCTGGTGAAGTCAGCTGAGATGGAGCTGGCCTGGTGTCACTAGAATCCTTGTTTAGGCAGACCTTGTGGTGAGTGTTAAAAGACTGACTGACCAATTCTCTCTCTTAAGACTCAGGTCTAGGCCATATTGGCTTGAGGCCCTTCATAATTATTCCTTTCCTACTCTTTCTCTCTTTTTCTAATTCCTCATATTATTAATTAAAAATCTCTATAAAACCCAGTTGACTTGGGTATTTGAATAATTGGGAATATTTCCCTGGCGACCACCTTATATTTGATTTAAAACCAAGATACTATAGTGAAACATATTTTCTGTGGTCAAATTTACTCACCCTCTCTTATATCTATCACAATTTATATCTTCCACCATTTTAACTCACTACAGTTTATGGGCTTCACTATTTTAAATCTCACAGTTTATGGCAACATGAAGTTGGTGATAAAACCCTCAAAAGACTTCTGTGAAATTTCTTTCCTTTATTTCTTTGCTTTATTACTGGCCTATCAGTCAGTTTTGTTTTCTGTTTTAACTTGGCTTCAAAATTACAGCTGCAAGAACGGGTGAGTAAAATACCTTTTTGATTCTCCTTAAATTTAAGCTGTTTTAGATCTTAGCAACAGGGCCCTAAAGTCCTGGCTAGGAGAACTTTTTCTAAATCCTTTCCTTTAGGGAACAACTGCCTAAATTAAGATTAAGACAAACCTGGGGAAAGTTCTGGCCTTGTCCTTCTCCCCACGTGTTTACTTTAGAAATATGTGGTTACAGCCAGTTCACAACATACTTAACAACTGGCTATTCAGCTCCATGACCAACCTTGTAAAATTTGCATTCTTTTTCTCTCTAAAATTTCTCATACCATGGGATTTATGGCAAAATATAATCAACACAGTACTCCCCCTTGGGATTTTGATTGTTATAGCTATAATATGGTATTTCTTTACAAAACCCACTTCCCAGTCAAACCAACCGAGTGTTCCTTCTACTACTCAACAATATGCAGAATTAAATACTCGGCTTGAGCTTATAGAGGAAGGTCAGGGAGAGATTGTAGCTTTTATGAGAAGCATTAAAAGAGAATTAAGAACATTATCAGAACTCTGGACACAGCTCCTGCCAACTCAACCTTAGAACCCCCTGCTTCTAACCAACCTACCTCTCCCCCTGCCCCCTTGGCCTCAGAAAACTCTAATTCTAATCAACCCACTCTGAGTACACACCCCACTCACACTCCCGACCCAACACAATCAACTCTAAGTTCACACCCCACCCATACTTCTGATCTTAATCACTTTACTGATTCCTCCAATCTAAACACCTCTGTATCCTTTCACACGTCTTCCTTGGCTCCTCCTTCTCATCCTACACAATCTACTTTAAGTTCACATTCCAACCTAAATTCACACCGTACCCCTGATTTTTTGGCACTATGGGACAACAAACCCTTCCTTTTAATGTGCCCAACTCTTCTATTTCTCAGACTTACCCAATTGAAAATGGAGCAAGAAGCCTAGAAACAGGAGTACCAAATAACTTAGATAGCTTATTTCCTTTAAGGGAAGTACCCGCTTTTAATAAAAATGGAAACTTGGTATCTGTAAGACATCATACACCTTTTACCCCTGAGGATTTAAAAAAATTGAAGGAAGATATGCCATCATTTGAGGACGAACCAATATTAATTATAAAAAAATTAGAGAACATATTCAGAACTTTTGACCCCACTTGGTTGGATGTTGAGAATATATTAGAAGAATTATTAACAAAGAGAGAGAAAAATAAAATTGTCTCTCTGGCTAATAAAAAATGAGGTAGAAGAGGACATTATTGGCCAACTGAAGATCCACATTGGAACCCCAATGTTGAACTAGATTACACAAAACTAAACCAGGCCAGAGAAGCATTATTGACAGCCATGAGAGCTTGCTCTGATAGACCTGAAAAATGGTCAAAATTTGAAAAATCCCGACAACATATTGATGAAACACCCTCCCAGTTTATGGACAGACTTATTGATGTAGGGAATACATATATGGACCTTGATTTATCCAGAGAAAGAGACATTAGACAAATACGTAGGCAATTTGTTAAGAATTGTTGTTCAGTGGTAAAAGACTACTTTAGAACTAGCTGTCCTAATTGGGACTCTATGGACCTCGATGAACTAAGGAGAGTAGCAACCTATGTTTATAAAGGTCATGTAAAAAGACCTGAGGAAGATGATACATCAGTGGAAGATTTAAAGAAAGAAATTGAAATGTTAAAGAGACAATTAAAAAATAAGGGAGAGACTATAGCCCCTTTGTGGGAATTCACAAATAAATCAATAACTTGCCACTTCTGTGAGAAGAAGGGCCACAAAATGATTGAATGTAGAACCTTTCTTAAGATGTTTGGAAGGAATACGCAGTTTAATAATAGCTTTAGAAATAACTATAGAAATAATGATAATGATCATAGAAACCAGAGCAACTATAATGATGATAATGGTGATAGAAACCAGAATTTTAGAAATTCTAGAAATTATAATGATGATTATGGAAATAACTATAATGAACATAGAAATAAGAACTTTAGAAACCAAAATTATAGAAATAGGAATTGGGAAAATAATGACAATGCTCCAAATGAAGAAAATGATAATACCCAACAACAAAATATAAGAAATGGATCTCGTCCAAAAAATAGTCGAGGTGCCCTTCAGGGGGGTGCCCAAGGAATATCCCAAACACAATGATGGCATCTGGGGGGGGGCTGGGGCACAGGAATCAGAGGAAACAACCTTTTATTTTCCAGACCCTGATGTCCTACTACCCGTTGTCCCTATCCACTGCCCTCCCCATACTAATGAACCCCATGTTACCTTAAAGGTGGGTAACACTTATTATGATTGTCTATTAGACACTGGAGCTACCAGGTCTGTATTGAAGAATGTACCAGATTTAAATTGTTATTCCGTTGATTCACAAAGTGTAGTGGGGGTATCAGGAATACCCAAAAGAGTTGAAAAACTTGCCCCTAGAATGGTGTCTGTAGGACCCCTAGAGGTACAACATTCCTTTCTTTTAATGCCTGACTCCCCCTTAAATTTGCTGGGGAGAGACCTTCTATGCAAACTCAGAGTCACAATAACTTGTTCACCAGATGGATCTTTATCATTGGAAGTACCAGAGGAATCTTTAAATTTACTCCCTGTACTTCTCTCGGAAAACCAGGAGGCAAAAGAGCCTTCCACTTTTGAAATACCTAAGAATATACCGGAATCTCTTTGGGCCACATCTTCTTCCGATGTAGGCTTACTTAAATCTGCTGTTCCTGTGCAGATAAAAATTAAATCTAGCCCACCTCCTTCCATCCCTCAGTATCTCCTCTCAAATGAGGCAATTGAGGGTATTACACCAATTATTAACTCATTAATAGAACAGGGAATAATAATCCCCTTGCAAATCTGAATACAACACGCCCATCCTGCCAGTTAAAAAACCAAAAAGAGGGCCCAATGGCAAGCACCTCTATAGATTCGTACAGGATCTGAGGGCAGTGAATAATCACGTTATAAGGAGACACTCTGTAGTTTCTAACATAAATACTATTATTTCCTCTATTCCTAGCACAGCTACATACTTTACAGTAGTAGACTTGTGTTCAGCTTTCTTTTCCATACCTATATATGAGAACTCCAGGCATATTTTTGCTTTTACCTGGAAGGGCTCACAATATTCATGGAGTTGGCTGCCACAGGGTTATGTGGAAATTCCGAGTTTATTTGAGCAAATTTTGAGCCAAGACACAGACAATATAATATTTAAAAATAGTAAATTAATCAAATATGTAGATGATCTACTCTTGGATTCAACAGACGCAAAAACATGTCAAGAAGATAGCAAACACCTTCTTTTGAAATTGTACAAAAGAGAACATAAAATCTTGAAGGATAAAGTTCAGTGGTGTCTCCCTAAAGTAGAATATTTGGGATTCATCCTGTCTGCGGGTGCTCATTATATTTCTCCAAAACAAATTGAGAATATTCAAAATTTAAGTGCTTCTACTACTAAGAAACAGTTGAGAGCAATTTTAGGAGCAACAGGGTTTTGCAGACAATGGATTCCTTGCTATGGGGAAATTACTAAACCCCTTATAGCATTAACAAAGGATTCGGTTCCTGAACCCCTCAAATTAGAGCCTGAACACTTGTCAGCTCTATCAGATATAAAAAAGGCTATCATGTCTGCCCCTGCTCTAGGCATCCCAGATTATAACAAGCCATTTACTTTGTATGTGCATGAGTGAAGAGGTATAGCTTCTGACATGTTAACTCAGACTTTGGGACCTTCTCAGCGCCCAATTGCTTATTATTCTGCTAAATTGGACCCAGAAGCAGCAGGAGTACCACCATGTCTTCGAGGAGTAGCTGCTACAGCCTTACTAGTAACAAAAACTGTTGATTTAGGATTGGGATGTCCATTAACAATAATGTGCCCACATGAGATAGAAGCATTATTGATAAAACATAGAACACAGGCATTCTCAGATCAGAGAATTACAAGATATGAAATAACCTTATTAAATAGTGAAAACATTACTTTAAAATGTTGTACTACTCTTAACCCTGCCACCTTGCTTCCAGATTTACCAACTTCAGGAGAACCATTACACAATTGTGAAACATTAGTGTCCATGGCAGAAAAGCCTCAAGATAATCTCTTGGACACTCCCTTAGACAATACAAATCTGATTTTATTTACCGATGGTTCCTCTTTTATGAGGGATGGCATACATTACATTGGAGCTGCCGTAGTCTCAGAATTTGCCACTGAATGGTCAGCTTCACTACCTTCTAACATTAGCGCTCAAGGAGCAGAACTCATAGCTCTGAAGCAAGCTTGTATAATTGCCAAGGATAAAAAGGCAACAATTCATACGGATTCTAGATATGCTTTTGGCATTTGTCACTCAGTCGGAATGTTATGGCTCCAGAGAGGATTCTTAACCTCAGCTGGAAAATCTATAGCTAATGCAGAAATTATTAATGAAGTTCTTCCTGCTCTCCAGCTTCCTGAAGCCCTAGCTGTAGTTCATTGTTCTGCCCATACAGGTGGCACTGACTCTGTCTCTAGAGGAAATGATCGAGCAGATGCCGCTGCAAAGCTAGCAGCCATAGAAGGGCCTGAATTAATTTTAACATTAACAACTACTAATGATTTAAATTTACCACTTTCCTATAATGAAAAGGAAGTGGAAAAATGGAAACAAAAATTCAAAGCAAAACAGATTAATGGAGTGTGAGTGTCATCTGAAGGAAAACCCCTGCTCCCTAGAAGTTTCTATAACCAAATTTGCCAATCTATTCATAAAAATGGTCATTTTGGCACCCAGGGCATCATGGACTCTGTTAAGAGAGTATGGATAGCCCCTGGTAGAACTACCATAGCCTCTTAAGTGTGTTCAGCCTGCTCTACCTGCCAGGCATATAACCAACATGCATTTCATGGAAAAGCCTTTGGGGGATGTCCTCTGGCTTACACACCTTTTGAACATCTACAGATAGATTTCATAACGATGCCAAAGGCTGGACATTATAAATTTTATCTAGTAATTGTAGATCAACTAACCAGATGGCCAGAAGCATTTCCTGCGACCCAAGCCACGGCGGATTTTGTTGCAAAGATACTTTTAAAGGAAATTATTCCTCGTTTTGGCCTGCCGGCATGTATTGATTCCGATAGGGGGAGTCATTTTACTGATTCTGTCTTAAACCAAATATATTCTTGCTTGGGGATAACTCCAAAATTCCATGTTCCATATCACCCCCAGAACTCAGGCCAAGTGGAGAGGATGAACAAAGAACTTAAAACTATGATTGGCAAATTATGCACTGAGACCCATTTAAAATGGCCTGAAAATCTCTCTTTGGCCCTATTTTATCTTAGAAGCAGGCCTAGAGGAGACTTACATATTTCACCATTTGAGATGCTTTTGGACATCCACCTATACAGGCTAAGCCTTTCTCCCCGGCATATACCTCACTATTAGGGGGAGATATTACTATTGCTTCCTATATACAGGAGTTACAGCACAAACTACGTGAACTTCATGAATCCGGAGCTGCAGTACAAGATGGACCACTAGACTTTTTTCTGCATGACCTGAATCCAGGAGATAAAGTTTATATTAAGAATTTCAAGCGTACTGGAGCAACTCAGCCTCCGTGGGAAGGACCATTCCAAATATTGTTAACTACTCCAACATCCATAAAGATTGGAAAAAAGGACTCTTGGATTCACTGCTCACATGTGAAGAAAGCATCTTCTGCTGAGACTGATTGACTAAAACCTATCGCATGCATTGGAGATAATAATCCTTAGACAAGTGGATGCTGGTTTTTTTTTTTTTGAGAACACATTGAATTACTGATTTTTTCCTTATTTTTATTATTTCTTTTCTTTATTTTGATTAGAATATTTTATTTTTTCTCATTTTTGTACTGAAGGTACACATAATTAATATTAATATTTTTTTCCTGCAGTAATATAAGTGAATATATATATTCTTGCTATAATATCAATATATACCTAAAAGGTTTAAACTATGGGAACCTGCCATTTATTGATAAAATATTATAGGACTGTGATTAATTTTTGTATACCATTATCATTTGAGATATCCGCCAAGATAATCCTAGTCTGTACCACTGTCATGTAAAAGGCAGAACCAGGATTTAAATTCATAGCTTCTAACTCTAAATTGATTACTCCTTTCACTTATTTGGCTAACTCAAGAAGTCATAATGAGAAAAAATTGGAGGAAGTTACAGAAGAGACAACTTCTGAAGTTGTCTCAAAGTGGAATGACATTGGAGCCGCTATTCCAATTCCACTAGATGGCTTCAAGAATTAGCTGGATGATTGATTGCTAGTCATGGAGGTTGTAGAGGTGGTTCCTGTTTAGTTTATTTATTTATTTTTTTGTAGTAGTGGTTGCTATTTTTTTTTTGAAAACTGGGTTTTACGTGTGTCCTTGGTCAAAACCTATTTTCATGTTGTTGATGTTCGCACTAGGATGATCATTTGGAGTCTACATCTCCATCATATCCCCCTCAATCCATATAATCAAGCAGTTGTTTTTCCTTCTGTGTTTCTGCTCCCACAGTTTTTCCTCTGAATTCTGAGTTGAATGTCCCTCTGAGTTGTTCAGGATCACTGCATTACCACTAATGGAGAAATCCATTACATTCAATTGTACCACAATGTATCAGTCTCTGTGTATAATGTTCTCCTGGTTCTGCTCCTCTCACTCTGTATCAATTCCTGAAGGTCATTCCACTTTACATGGAATTCCTTCAGTTCATTATTCCTTTGAGCACAATAGTATTCTATCACCAACATTTACCATAATTTATTCAGTCTCCCCAGTTGGAGGGCATCCCCTCATTTTCCAATTTTTTGCCACCACAAAGAGTGTAGCTATGAATATTCTTGTACATCTTCCCCCTTATTATCTCTTTGGGGCCCAGACCCAGCAGTGCTATGGTTGGATCAAAAGGCAGATAGTAATTTAATGCCCTTTGGGCATAGTTCCAAATTGCCCTCCAGAATGGTTGGATCAATTCACAACTCCACTAGCAATGCATTAATGTCCCAAATTTGCCACATCCCCTCCAACATTCATTACTTTCCTTTGCTGTCATGTTAGCCAATCTGTTAGGTGTGAGGTGATACCTCAGAGTTGTTTTGATTTGCATCTCTCTGATTATCAGAGATTTAGAACACTTTTTCTTGTGCTTATTAGTAGTTTTGATTTCTTTATCTGAAAATTGCCTATTCATGTCCCTTGCCCATTTATCAATTAGAGAATGGCTTGATTTTTTGTACAATTGATTTAGTTCTTTATAAATTTGAGTAATTAGATCTCTGTCAGAGGTTTTTGTTATGAAGATCCCCCCCCCCCCATATGTTGCTTCCCTTCTAATTTTGGTTGCATTGGTTTTGTTGCATAAAACCTTTTTAATTTAATCAAAATTATTGATTTTACATTTTGTGATTTTTTTCTAACTCTTTCTTGGTCTTAAAATATTTCTTTTCCCAAAGATCTGACATGTATATTGTGAAGATTGGATTTAGCTATCTCCTGATTGTAACAATGACGATACTTAGCTCTTCCTTTATTGTGAAGATTAAATAAAAACTGCTGGGAAAATTGGAAGGTAGTATGGGAGAGTTTTGGTTTGTATCAACATCTCACACCTTATACCAACAAACTCAGAATGGGTGAATGACTTGAATATAAAGAAGGAAACTATAAGTAAATTAGGTGAACACAGAATAGTATTGTGAAGGCTGGATTTAGCTATCTCCTGATTGTAACAATGAAGATACTTACCTCTTCCTTTATTGTTACTATCAGGGGATTACAATTTAATCTTTACAATAAAGGGTTCACCTAATTTACTTATAGTTTCCTTCTTTATATTCAAATCATGCAACCATGCTGATTTTATCATGGTGTAGGGTGTGAGATGTTGGTACAAAGGCAAACTCTCCCATACTATCTTCCAATTTTCCTAGCAGTTTTTTTTTATCATATAGTGAATTTTTGTCCCCAAAGCTGGGATCTTTGGGCTTATCATAGACTATTTTGCTGAGGTCACTTACCCCAAGTCTATTCCACTGATCCTCCTTTCTGTCTCTTGACCATTACTATCCTGTTTAGTTTAGACTCACTGTCATCTGGAATCTACTTCAACCCTGATATCATGATTTTCTTGCCTCTAAATCCCCCTTTTTGAGATTCCATGATTTGATTCCCTTGAGCTGACAGGATACAACTCAGAGAGAGCAGTAGCAACAGGAAAACTGAGATACATAGCAGGACACTAGGAATCCATTATCCAGCATACTCTACTCTAGCATGCTTTGTGCTCCTCCAGACTGTATTGTAGGTTTCCTAGGTTGCTCTCAATTTTACCATGGTCTGATCAATTATTTCATCCAAGGTTCATCTTTTATTGCAGTGGCCTCTGAGCTGACCTATTCTTCATCCCTGCATCCCTCCAATATTGTCTTGGTCTTTAGCATTTTATACCATCTCTGATATTTACTTATTTCTTGATGTTATGTTGTGATGCTTTGTAAGTCATTTTGCTTCACTGGGCCTTGTTTTCCACATCTCTAAAGCAAGGGGATAATATTAGATGTCCTTTAATCTCCCTTTTGTCTCTAGATTGTAATAATTAAAAGAGTGGGAGCCATAAACTGTAATATTTAAAAGAGTTGAGGTCATAAACTGTAGTGATTGATTAAAATAGTGGAAGACTTAAATTGTAGTAGATATAAGAGTGGATGAGTAAGTTGTGACCGAGGAAATATGTTTTCACTACAGTGTCTTATTTTTAAATCAATATATAAGGTGGTTGCCAGGGAAATATTCCCAATTATGAATATACCCAAGTCAACTGGATTTTATAGAGAATTTAATTAATAATACAATGAGGAATTAAAGAAAGAGAGAAAAAGAGGGAATAATGAGAAAGGGATAAGCCGGCCCTGGCCAGTCCTGGCCAACCCAGGCCTAAGCCCTAAGAGAAAAGATTAGTCAGTCCTTAATCACTCACCACAAGATCTGTCCAAGCAAGAATTCTAGTGACACCAGGCCAGCTCCATCTCAGCTGACTTCACCAGCTCAATCCTCAATCTGAATGTTTCAGAATGTCCCCGAGAGAGTCTCAAGAGAGATCCTTCAAGGCAGTCTTTCCCAGCTGACTGTTTCTAGAGAGAGTTTTTTGTTTCCTTTTAAAGGGCATTTTCTCCTATGTAACCTCCCCTAAGTTCTTCCATCTACCAATCACAGTAGACATTTTCCAAAGGACAGCTCATTCTGAATTCACACCTGAGTAGACTAAACTTTTGAGTAATCCACACCTGAGTAGACTAAAATCTCTGAGTAAGTTCTCACCTCTTTGTTCCTTGTAAGTTCACAAGTTGCCTGACCTTTATAGATACTTAGCACCCCTTTGTATTAGTTCTAAAAACAGGCATGGCTTAAGTATGGGTTTAAGTATTTTTCATTGTTTAGCAAGGAGTTTTCTCCCCTAAAGCAGGCTTAAGTACAGGTGGAGTAGAAGTCTTCACATTTCTGATCTAAGTAGAGTTCTTACATTTTAGATCTAAGTAGCTTCACTGTTTAAAATGGGGAATAGTCCCAATGGGGAATTTTTTAACATTCACAAGTCTGAGAAATTTCAAGATTTACAAGATTGATGATCTTACAATCATTCTATTATGGTGGATATCATCCTCATGTTTTTCTGGCCCATTAAAGTTGGAGCCTATCTCTATTTCCCTCTGAAAACAATGGAGTTGGAAGTGAAAGCTGGGGTTGGGTTTCTCTAAAATAAGAAGAAAAGCAGGCTTATGTAATACTGGGGATTAAAAAAGGAGCTGAACACAGAAGCTCCAAATACTTATACTTTATGATACCTTTTGAATCTTTATGTTTTAGACAAGACTCCACATTCTTTGTATTACCTCATTTAAAGCCAGAGACAGAGAACACTACAAAATGTAAAATGAATAATTTTTATTATATTAAATCAAAAAGTTTCTGTACAAACAAAATCAATGCAACCAAAATTAGAAGGGGAACAGCAAATTGGGAAAACATTTTTATAACAAAGACCTTTGACAAAGGTCTAATTTCTCAAATTTATAAGGAATTAAGTCAATTGTACAAAAAATCAAGCCATTCCTCAATTGAAAAATGGTCAAAGAATATAAATAGGAAATTTTCAGATAAAGAAATTAAAACTATCAATAAACACATGAAAAAGTGTTCTAAATCTCCTACAATTAGAAAAATGCAAATCAAAACAATGCTGAGGTACCACCTCATACCTAGCATATTGGCCAATTCAAAAGTAAAGGAAAATAATAAATGTTGGAGGGGTTGTGGCAAAATCAAGACACTAATGCATTGCTGGTGGAGTTGTGCATTAATCCAGCTGTTCTGGAAGGCAATTTGAAATTATGTGCAAAGGGCTTTACAAGAATGCATACTCTTTGATCCGGAAAAACTACTACTAGCTTTGTACTCCAAAGAGATAGTAAGAAAAATACTTATACATAAATATTCATACCTGTACTCTTTTTGTGGTGGCAAAAATTGGAAAATGAAGGGGTGTCCCTTGATTGGAGAATGACTGAACAAATTGTGGTATCTGATGGTGATGGAATACTAACTATTGTGCTGTAAGGAATGATGCTCTGGAAGATTTCTACATGAACTTGGAGAACCTCAATGAATGGGTACAGAGTGAAATGAGTAGAACCAGAAGAAAATTCTACACAGAAAGTAAAACATTGTGGAACAATTCAATGTAATAGACTTTGCTACTAGCAGCAGTGTTACAAGCCAGGATACTCCTGAAGGACTTATAGGAAATAATGTTACCCACATTGAGAGAAAGAACTATGGGAGTAGAAATGCAAAACGAAAACATATGATGTCACTTATCACATATATATATATATATACATACTCTCTATATATGTATGTGATTTGGTGTTTAGGCTTTTAAATATCGCTCTATAGCAAAAATGAATAATATGGAAATAGGTATCAAGTGATAACATTTATATAACCCAGTGGAATTGCTTATTTGTTCTGGGAGGGGGAAGGGAAATAAAATGAATCAGGTAAACATGGAAAATATTTAAAAATGAAAATAAAAAATCATGAAAAAATAAATAAAGCCAGTATCTCAGGTACAGAGGAATGATACAAAGGAATAGACTTGTAGATAATCTCTGGCACAAAGGGATACCTTTCTTCCTCAAAGCTGTGAATTTTTTTAAAAACATTATTTTATTTGGTCATTTTTACACATTATTCATTGGAAACAAAGATAATTTTTTTCCTCCCCCCCTAGCCCCACCCCTCCCATAGCTGACGCACAATTCCACTGGGTATCATATGTGTCCTTGATTCAAACCCATTTTCATGTTGTTGGTATTTGCATTAGGGTGTCTCTCCTCAGTCATGCCCCCTCAATCCCTGTAGTCAAGCAATTGCTTTTCTTCAGTGTTTTTACTCCCTTAATTTGTCCTCTGCTTGTGGCTAGTGTTTTTTCTTCTAGGACCCTGCAGAATGTTCAGGGACATTGTATTGACACTAATAGAGAAGTCCATTATGTTCAATTGTACCACAATGAAAGCTGTGAATTTTAAAACTACTCCACCCTACTCAGACTGTATTTTAGAAGATTTGATTTAGCTACCTCCTGATTTTAACATTGAAGACACTCTCTTTAACAGAATCAGGAATGTCTTGTAGTACTTTACATAACTCCACCCTACTTAGATATACTTTAGGGGAAGATAAAGTTGTAATCTCCTAATTGAACAATGAAGGTACTTAGTTCTCACCTTATAGTGAAGCTAGAACTTTAAGCTAAGTCTATTTTTAGACCTTAATACAAAAAAGCTGTTAAGTAACTATAAAGGTTAAATTAATCACAAAAAGGTCAAGTAACTAACAAAAGGTGAACTTAACAAAGAAGTGTGAAGTAGATCAAAAGATATAAACTAATCAAAGAAGGTGAGAAATAAAAGTATGGGCAGCCCTAGAGAAAGCCTTTGATGTGATTGGTAGATGTGAAAATTTAGAGGTGGAGACACAAGGGTGAAAGGTCTATATATTGGGGATTTTTTCGTCTCTCAAAATCTCTTTCCCCGGAAAGTTGTATCTGACTGATCGCTTTCTGTGAGCAGCCAGGGCACCAGTTTGATCCTGGAACTCAGCCTGGAGGAGCTCAATCAGACAGCTTTCTTGAGACAGTCTCGTGGTGAGTGATAAGACTGACTTCCTTTTCCCTTAGGCTCAGGGAGGCCTCTTTGGCCAAGGCCTTTAACTCCTTCCTGGCTCAGCCTGAGCCAGAGCAGTTTAAATTAACTCTTTTTGTCTCCCACTCTCTTCTCCTTAAATTCCTTCCCTGTATATTAATTAAATTATCATAAATTTCCAGACTGACTTGGGAATTTTATTTGGAGATCATTTAAATCTAGATTTAAAGTCACAACTCTAAATTCATCTTTACAAAGCCCTTCTGAAAGTGGATAATCACAAACCTACTTAGGATTTGGAGGTGGTTGTTGTAAGGGGAAAAAGGGTTAAATATATAAAAAGGTTGGGCTGGATTATTTAAGAATAGTGTTGCCAGGAATTTATATTAATTTCAAAGAGATTTATTTCAGTTTATTTACAAAATATAGAAAGAGTAAAGTAAGAAAATAAAAAGAGAGGATAGGGTAAGATATCTAGCCTAAGCTTTAAGTAATTTACTCCCAGCCACTGGGTCAACCTGGACAGGGAGAGTCAGTTTCAGTCTGCTGTGGCAAAGCCAAGGACCTGGGGAAAACTCTCTCAAGAGGTAGGTCTCTCCTGAGGCTAGTTTCTTCAGAAAATATCCAGGAAAGGAGTCAACCTTTTCATTCATCATGTGTCAGTCCAAAAGGAAGAGATTTAAGAATAGTCTCACTAGGAACAGGATCTCACGTCCAGTGAACAGATTCTTCTTCATTCTCAACTCAAACTCAGAACTCCAAGTAAAAACTCACTCAGGAAGTTGTAACTCCCTTTTAAAGACAGTTTCTTTTGCATCACTTCCTGTGCCTTTCCCTAATTTTTCATCTACCAATCACAGTTGAAGCTTTGCTTCAGGACTGCCCAGTGCCACTCAGTTTAGTTCTGATTCATCACTCACTATTGCACATATAGGTCACAGACCTCTACCACTCAAGTGTGAATGGAGTGTTTACACCTTTGGTGATTAAATCTAAAAATGGGCAGATCTCCCCACTCGACTTTTAAGTAGGGTATTTACACTTTTGGTGATTAAATCTAAAAATGGGCAGGGGAGTTAATTTCACTTTCACAATCAGGTGAAAGTTAATTTCATTTTCAAAATCAGGGAGAGTTAAATTTAATCTTCACATTGTATTTCCATCAGGCATGGAAGCTCAGTGTGAAGCTCTAAAACCTTTATCCTTTGCAGAGTTTTTTGGAATATGGAAGTATTCATGTTTTTGGTGGGATTGAACCTATGAGTTTTCTTTGACCTCTAGAGACTATTTTATGATTTACATGTTCTTTTCTACCCCATGTTCTTGATAACTTCAACATCTATTGTAATCACTAATCTATCATAATCCTTGTCATGCTGCAACTTCATCTTCCAAAACTTTGATCCTAATTCCATTTTTACCAGTCAGCATCAATGGCTACACACTTAGGATGACGTCATTGTTGTTACCAGACTTCTCTTCCAATTTCTTTGGTTGAGAGAATCATCAATCCTAGTACCATAGCTTTGCAAGATTGCCTCCCCTACCAGGAATTCCTTTTCCTATTTATCTTTGTCTTTTTAAAATCCTTGATTTTATTTAACACAGTACAAGTGCTACTTTCTCCACAGGGACTCTTCTAATCCTCACAACTACTAATGCCTTTTCCCCTAAATTTGCACTCATTTTGTGTTTACTCATATACATACATGTTGGCATTTTCAATGGAATGTAAGCTTCTTGAAGGCAAGGACTCAGAGTTTTATTCCCATAGCCTTAGCATATTACACATAGCACCTAGCATATTACACGTTGTAAAGGATATTGTTAAGTACTTAATTAAATCTCTTCCCCACATTTCCAAAAGACAAATGCACTAGTGCTCCTCAGGAGATGATATCAATAAATATTTTATGCATATACACAATGTGGCCTTGAAAACAGGAACACATTTATCCAATTTATGAGTTAAATGTACTTTGCTTTTTTGGGGAAAACTGTTGCTCAAAAAAACAAGTAACAAACATCCAGATGATTTACTTACTCAGGGAACATGAATTCTAATAAAATCCACCCAAAATTTCTATCACAAAGAAAGCACGTACTTAATAAGAAAACAGAAAAGGGAATATATTCCTAAGGTGGTACAAATGGAATACATTTGGAAATTAGCAGTTCATTTCACTGTCATGATAAATACTCTGGTAATTGAGTTGTTTAATATCTCTTGGAACTGTTTCAGATCTACTCTCTTGAACTTGGAGCTACATCCTGTTGACCACAACTTCCTAACCTATCACTTTTCCCGCTTTTTCACATCAACTAACCTGCTCTTCACACTCATTATGACTCCTTATAGAGACAGGTGGGTGGTACAGTAAATAGAACACTGGAAATGGAATCACAAAAACCTAAGCTCAAATCTGGTCCCAAACACTTATTAGTTGTTTAACCCTGGAAAAGTCAGTCTAATTCTCTTTGCCTGAGTTTCTTCATATGGAAAAAAAGGAGCTAGTACTGGGGTTTTGTGAGAATCAAATAGGATAATATTTGTAAAGCAATTCATGGTGTCTGGAACATAATAGATGCTTAATAATTGCTTATTCTCTTCATTTTCTCTATTCCATTCTGGTTTCCCATTTTCTTCTTTTTTTCCCTCTCCATCCATTTTGATCTAAAATTCTCTTGGCCTCTAGCATCTCTCTCCTCTCGAACTTCATCTGTTTCTTTCATGTTAATCTCTAATCCTAGAAAACATCCAGGGTCTATATTGTTTATTTTTAGACTATTAAACATTTTTTGGAGAAAATCATTGAAACCATGATTATACTATAAATTAATGATGTTCAAAGTATAGAAACTTAGAGTTATCATTGCTGCCTAGTTGGTTTTTTTGTATGTGTTTTTGTTTACCAAAATGACAGCAGGTTGAATTCCTATATAACTTTTTTTAAACCCTTACCCCTCTGTCTTAGAATCAATATTAAGTATTGGTTCCAAGGCAGAAGAGTGATAAGGGCTAGACAATGGGTGTTAAGTGACTTGCCCAGGGTCACTCAGCTAGGAAATGTCTAAGGCCAGATTTGAACCTAAGGCTTCCCATCTCTGGGCCCTCAATCCACTGAGCTGCCTCCCCTATACCACTTAAAAGTTGATCAAACACTTTCTTTATAGCCCTATGAAATAGATTAGTACAAGTATCCTTATCTTACAGAAAGAAAGATTGAGTTTAAATAATTTACCCATAGTAATTTGGAAGGGACCTCAGTTATGATTTAATTTAATCTATGTATGAAAGAAAGTCCCCACAAGAGGTCCTCTGCTTGGAGACTGCCAAAAAAGTGGAACCTACAGTTCCTGAGGTAGCCTATCTTATTTTTAATAGCTCTTATGCTTAGCAAGTTTTGCCTGACATTGAGTCAAAATTTTCCTTTTTGCAACTTCATCCCATTGCTCCTAGTTCTACCCTTTGGGACCAAATAGAATAAGTCTTTTAATTTTAAAGATATTTAATTTTTTTCCAATTGCATGTAAGAACAATTTTCCTCTTATGTTTTCTGAAGTTATAAGATCCACATTCTCTGCTTCTCTCTCTTCCCTCCCTCTTCTGGAGATGGCAAGTAATTTGATCTGGGATATACATGTATTATCATGTATTTCATATTTCTATATTTTTCATTGTTGTGAGAGAATACTCATATAAAACCAAAGCCCCCAAATAAAAACACAAACAAACTAAAGTGAAAAGTAGTATGCTTTGATATTCATTCTGACTCTAATAGTTCTTTCTCTGGAGGTGGATAGCATTTTTTGTCATGAGTCCTTCAAAATTGTTCTGAATCATTTTATTGCTGAGAGTAGCTAAATCTTTCACAGCTGATTGTCCCACCATATTGCTGTTACTAAGTATAATGTTCTCCTGGTTCTGCTTATTTTGCTCTGCATCAGTTCATGTAGGTTATTCCAGCTCTTTCTGAAATCACCCTGTTCAACATTCCTTATAGCATAATAGTATTCCATCGTCATCATTTTATTTTTATGTATTTTAATTTTCATGTATATAATCCCATTAGATTGTGAGCTCCTTAAGGGCAGATGCTCTCTCTTGCCTTTCTTTGTATTTCCAGTACTTTTCACAATGCTGAATCCATATCAGGGCCTTAATGAACGTTTGCTGATTGACTGTAAGGATTGTAGAGGGTTTAGACTTGGAATTGAGATTCTATAGAGACAGAATATGACATGCATTATTCAGGTGCTGTGTTCCAATAACTATGAGATGTCTTTGGTGTTGGATATTTCTATATCTTAGTAGCACTTATGTGAATTTCTGTGGTCTCTAGAGATTTTGTTTCTAATAAAATATTAGTAAAAATAGCATATGATTGTTATTAGCATTATAGAGATGGAGAAATAAAGACTTAATCATACTTGCACCAGGCCAGTAATGTTTTGGGTATCTTTGGGAGAGTGGACTCTTGAGAGTTCTCTAGTCTTTTCAGAGACTTTATTCCTGGCTTTAACTAGGGTTCAACAACCAAATTTTCACTGGGGAAATTTCGATGATGAGAAAGAGACCTCTTGCAGGCTCAGATAACTCCCATATATATGAAGTAACCTTGTTGAGTCATTTTTTTCCCCTTTTCCCTAAAAAGTAAACACAAACAAAGGGGAAGTAAGACCTCACATGGCAATGTTAGACATTGAGCAAACTGCCCAACATCTCCTTTTACAAAGAAGGAAACTGAGTTGTGGAGAACCTAAATGATTTGCCCAATGTTCCATAGCTAAGTGGCAGAGCTGGGATATGTAGGCAATTGCCTAAACTAAAGGATGGTTCATTTATAGCCCAAGTGAGCTAAAAATGCTGCTGGGTAAATGTTGAATTCAGAAAAGTTTGTTTTTGATTGCTGACTACTTCCTTTCTTGGCACCTTTTACCTCGCTCCTGCTGTCCAGATCTCCTTCCCTCTAGATGCCTATTATTTTCATGCTCTCAAATGCATTCTACCCTTGGCAAGCCATCTAGTACAAAGCACCATGCTCTAAAATTATTGTTCCTTTCTTCCTTCTAAACGGCCTGTGTCTCGGTTCCCTGTTCTCATGGTCACAGAGGAATACGGATCTTAAAAAAGTTAATTTAATTTAGAAAACATATATTTTGACTGATCAAAGTTGAATGCATTAGCTCTCCCAGCTATGTTTGCATTCTAAAAGAGAACATTTATCACACTAATATAATTAATCTCTTAGGGTGAAATTTCAGGCAGTATGACAGCCGGATGGAGCAGTAGTTTTATATAGGAGAGACTGCAATATTCCCATTAAATTCAATACACTGTTTATTGAGTGACTACAAATCTTGTTTCTATCAATATTTTTTGCATATGTCTCATTTTCTTTAGTCACATAACCACCACCCTAGTTCATGCTCTTATGACCTCTTGCTTGGATGGTTGTTTTAGCCTCTTATTTGGGTTTCTTACCCAAGTCCACTCCCCCTTCTAATCCATTTTCCACCCAAGTGGCAAATTAATTTTCCTCAAGCATTAGTATGACTATCTCATACCCCCTACTCAATAAAACCTTTCAATAAAATTCTTTCTCCAGCTCATTTTATAGAAGAGGAACTGAGACAAATAGGGTTAAGTGACAAGCCCAGGGTCACAAAGCTAATAACTGTCTGAAGCCAGATTTGAGCTCAGATTCCTCACTCAAGGTCCAATACTCTATTTGTTATACTACCTAGTCACCTAGCCACCACCTAGCTGCCCAATAGTATCCAGGTCTAGTGGTTAGAGACCCACACCTAGAGATGGAAGATTCTGGGTTCAAATCTGACCTCAGACACTTCCCATCTGTGCAAGTCACTTAGCCACCATTGCCTAGCCCTTACTTTTCTTCTTCCGTAGAGCCAGGACTTATTATTGATTCAAAAACAGAAGGTAAGAGTTTTTAAAAAGTCTTATGTAATTCAAAAAAGTTTTGGAAGGAAAGGGCCTATCTGTGTTCTCAAGGAGTAGGAAAACCCCAGGAAGAAAACTTTGAAAATACAGGTAGCTGTAATATAATTGGCTGTGCAGCTTATAGTTTTAGAGAGTTACTCAGGACCTTAAGAGGTTAGGTGATTTGCCTAGGGTCATACATCCCAGGTGTGTATCAGAGGTGGGATTTGAACTCAGGGTAAGGAGTCATGGATCTAGAATTGGGAGTACCATCTAGTACAACCCCTTCATTCTCTAGTTGAAAAGCAGAGGATAAGAAAGGTTAAATAATTTGCTAAGATACAAAGCTGGGGGTACCTATCAGAGAAAGGACTTGAACTCAGGTCTTCCTGCTGCCAAAGCTAGGTCTCTATTCATTATGTCTCACTGCCTCCATAAATAAGAGTTATTATTATTATTAGCAAACTTCATTGCTAATAATTTCAAGTTTTAATACAGCTTAACATTATTTCATACTGTTCTCCTCCAGTTAAGCTGTGTTCTAGCCAACACACTTAACCACCATTTTCTAGCCCCTAACTGCTCTTCTTCCCTGTACATATGCAGACCTTTCCCACCTCCCAGACTTAAAAATTCTATTCTCTACAATTGAAAGGCTTTCTTACTTATCATTCAACCTATTCTTCTAGGCTGAGCACTTTTCTAAGGAAGCCTTCCCCTAATTCACCCAGTCAGAAACGATCTCCCTTTCTTCACACTTCATTAGAGCGGCTTTGCTCTTCACTAAAGTTTGTTGCTGATGCCTCATCACACAGAAGTGATCCTGGGTGTTCAGAAGCTGTGATAGTAGAGCACAAGCTCTGGCAGGTCCCACTCAGTTAAAATGACTTTGATTTTCAGTCAAGGACAACAGAATGTCTCTCCTCTGACAGCTGGACAACCCAAGTGTGGAGATGCTTATTAACAAAGGTTCAGTTGCCAAGGGATAAATTCCTTTTGACCAAAGCAAATTAAACAATGAATCAACCAATGGTTATTTATTAAGCCTCTGCTATATGCAGGCACAATACTAGGATCTGAGGACATAAATTTGGGAGGAAAAAACCCAACTTTTACTCGCAATGAATTTAAATTGTAATGAGGGAGACAATAACTACACATAAAAACAGAGAGGAGGATTATATATATATATATATGTATATATATATATATACATATGTATATATGGAGAGAGAGATAAAGAGAGGAATAGCAGGAAACCATTTAGAAGGAATCCTCCCTCCCACCTACCTACCTACCCTCTGCCAAAACCAAACAAAAAATTCCATTAAAGAGATCTATGAAATCTATAAAACCCAAGAGACCAAAACCTGGTCAGAAAAATCCAAGAAAAAGTCTATGTATTCTTTTCATAGCCCTGGTTAGCATAGAGAGACAAGAGAGATCTGCAGACACTGAGAATGCTTGTTAGTGCAGAGCATCTCACTCAAAGAATACTTGTATCTAGGGGGTGGATGTAAAATGAAACAAAAAGGGGTCCCAGGATCTTTATCTAGGAACCCCAAAACCCATGCCAGGGTACTGTGTTGGGGACAGATATGAATACATACTACCAAGGTCTATGCTGAACTGATGAGGAGACCTGTGATTCCATTACTTCTCCCCAAGTAAAACAAACATTAAGGATTTACAAAAATGTTTATAGCTGTTCTTCTGCTAGTAAAGTAGGAGAATACGAAAGAATGCTCATAAATTGTGGAATGGCTATAGGATATGCTGAAATATTATTGTGTTAGAAGAAATGAAAGGAAATATTATAAGAAAAACTTAGGAAGACACAAACTGATGCAGAGTGAAGTGAACAGGATTAGGAGAACAATTTATACAGACAATAGTATAGTGAAGACAAACAACTTTGAAAGAATTAGTAACTGATAAATATAGCGACCAATTATGATTCTAGAAGACTAATGATGAAGCATGAACCTACCTCCTGATAGAAAGTTGAAGGACTTAGAGCACAAAATGAGACACACACACACACACACACACACACACACACATTTAGAGAAGGACGATTTGGAAATCTCTTTTGCTTTACTCTAATTGTAAGAAGAATTTTGCTTTTTTACTTTTTTACTCATTCTGTATTGGGGAGGGTTTTGGGAGAGAAGGAAGATTTTTGACTGATTAAAAATATAATTAAAAATGAAAATATAAAAAATTTAAAGCACAACTATGAAGTTAATAAATATAAATGTAGACAAAATAGTTAAATGCAAGGTAGTTTGAGAGGAAGGCATTACTAGTTATGGGAGGGATTAAGAAAAACTTTATGAAGAATATAAAATCTAGGCTGCTCTAGAAAAGAAGAGATGCTACAAGGCATAAAGTAGGAAGAAATTAATTGTGGGCTCAGGAAAAAGCCATTGAAAAGGCACAAATAGGAGAGTTACATAAATGAGAAATCAAAAGAAGATCAGGTTGGTTGGATTGTATATTATAGGAAAGTAGTAATATTTAATGTCTATTATAGAAGGGTGGCATAGCCTATGTCAAGTAAGAAGCTCCCATGTGGCATCTTACTGGCATAGTGGATAGTGTACTGCATGTAGGGCCAGGAAGACCTAAGTTTAAATCCCGTCTTGGACACTTACTAGAGTAAACTGAAGCATTAACTCTATGAAGACATTCATCCCACTTTCACAGAACAGGAAGATAACTGAAATATACTGCCTTTAAAATCAACATAATCTTTATTAAGCAAGGATATATATGTATGTTCATGTTGAGTTCCCTGCCTATTATTAGAGAACCTCAGCTCAAATACTGCAAGGAATAAATTAATCTTCTAAAGAAGGGAGGTGGGTAAAGCGGCTAGAAGGTGCCAATTGAGGGAGGTGTGAGGTGTGTGTGTGTGTGTGTGTGTGTGTGTGTGTGTGTGTGTGTGTGTGTGTGTGTGTATGATGAACTCCTGGGTGCAAGGTGGACGACTATTAGGCATTTTTAATTGACATAAGACAGAAAAATAAGAGTATGAAGGTTTCAACAATATAATGACTCATTCTTAGGGCCAGGTGCCCCATAGTTGAGGCCAAGTGATAATAGTTAAGCAGTTTAAAAAAAAAAACTCTTTTAGAGATAAAGGGTCTGGGATCAGAGATACCAAGTCTGGGATGAGACAAATTTATGCAAAGCACAAGGAGTTTGGTTATCCCATCCAAGAGAACCCATGAGAACTAGTCTGGAAGAAGCCAGAGGCTGCTGGGAACCTGTGCCAATCTACTGTCCTAGAACTGAAATCTGGTTTCCATGATTACCTCAGCCAGGCTGTCACTTTTAAAGACAGTTCTTTAAATTACTCTGGGTGCTAAAGATAGCCAGTTTCTCCAAACTGTTGTAAACCTTAAAATTTCTTAGACTTATGAATGTTGGAAATTTCAACATTGGGAAATCTCATACTGGAAAAAATTTCCTACTGATAGTAAGAACTCTATTGGAATGTGAACCCCCTTGGCATGGGAGGATTCTTCTCCTCCCTACCTAAGACTACTTTAGGACAGAAACCTTTTGCTAAACAATGGAAAGGGCTTTGACCTATGCTTAAGCATAGAACAGGAAGTTCTTTGAGTCATGATTGATTTTAGAATTGATACAATAGAGATACTTGGAATGACAGAACCAGGTCTTGAAACTACAATCTCCACCCTACTCAGAGTAAAAGGATTTACGAAGAGCTGCAGCAAGGATCAAGATTTAATTATTTGAGAATATGACCTTCAACAGACATGTGCAAAGGGGCAGACCTCTGGTCGGTCCTGGGTTAAGCTAGAGCCACCATTGGCACAGGGAAGACATGGACAGTGATTGGTAGATGTGAGAACTGAGGGGAGGGAACTTAGATGGTTTCCTTAAAGATAGCAGGGTCTGAGGACTGGGGGAGAAGGAGGAGGTTTTGCTCTGAGCGAGGTGGCTCTGAAGGAGGACTGAGGAGGTTGCTCTGTGGGAGGACCAGGAGAGAAGGCGGGCTCTGAAGGAGGAGAATTCTCTGGAAACATTTCTTGAAAGGAGGCTCTCTTGAAGGTGGAGCCTGAGGTTGGCATGAGAAGCCTTACCTAGAGAGATCTTGGGTGAGTGATAAAACCAACTGACTGATTTATTCATTCTTATTCCTTTCTTACTTTCTCTCTTTTTCTATTGATTAATCAGTGTATTATAAATTAAATTTCTCTATAAAACCCAGTTGGCTTGGGCATATTCATAAATTGGGAATATATTCCCTGGCGACCATCTTATACTTATATAAAACCAAGACACAGTAGAAAACATATTTCAGCGGTCATAATTGTTATATATTTCCCTTGCTCCCAAAACATTTTAATTATCACACTGTTCTGAGTCCCAAGTAAATAGAGTCAATCATATACATCTTCATCATCCACATAGTAGGGCAATTTGAGCAAATCAAGATAAATTATGAAGATAATTTACATATTTAACCTCTGTCTTCCTCAGTTTCCTCATCTATAAAATATTGATAAATATAGCCCTGTCCTCCTATACGGGTTGTAAGGTTCAAATAAGACAATAAAATATAAAGTGTTTTGCAAATCTTAGAGCTATACATAAATATTATTACTATTGAAATCCTCAAGAACAGATAAACCATTCTTTAAAAAAAAACCCTTACCTTCCATCTTAAAATCAATAATATGTATTGGTTCTATGGCAGAAGAATGGTAAGGGATGGGCAATGGGGGTTAAGTGACTTGTCCAGGGTCACACATGTAGGAAGTGTCTGAAGGAAAAACCAGGAACTGGGTCTCTAGGACTGGCTCTCTATACTGAGCCACATAGCAGCCCCCATACTTCCTTCTTGAAGGAAGAGCCAGCCTTGTATCCTGTTGCCAGATGCCTTTTCTATTTCTATTTCACAATTATAACTACAGAAAGAGCAAAGCATGATCAACAAACTGATTGAAAATGATCCTGAAAGGGAAGCTGGGAAAACAGATTTTTTCTTTTTGAAACATTGGCACTGACTGAAAGGAAACTATTTCTATTCAATTCTGGGGAATGTCTGTCTTGGGCCTTTCCTCCCTCCAGGTGAGTTACGTGATGGTGAATGAGCTTTATAGCATGCAAAAAATCCCCCAAATCACCAAAAAACAAAACCAAAATTTCTAAGCCCTTCAGAAGGTTTTCCTAAAAGGTCTTTGTATGTGTGTTCCAGAATTCTATCTGCCTGGTGTCAGTGTAACCAGCACAGAATTCCATCTATCAATATGAATAGAGCTATTTTTTGAGCTCCTTTGGTCACCTTGCCCCAGCTGCCTAAAAAAAGGAGAAGAATATTGCAGACCAGGAGCTTCTCATCATACTTTTATAGCATAAATAAACTGAGTGAATGAGCCTCAGTTCATTCAGAGAAATAGCTATCATGGAAGATCACACAAGAAATAATCATTCTTCTTAGCCTGAATCAGTGGAAAGCTACTGGTATGCATAATCTCTAGAAAAAGAGAAAAATCATTTGTTAAAAGCAAACCAGCCTCCAGAGAAAGAACTGCCAGGGTCGTCTTTCACATCAGTGTACTTATGGTTTTATTTTGGAGTTTTGATTATGTATGAGTTTGTTCTTGTAACAATGACCAATATGGAAGTGTGTTTTGCATAACAATAAAATGAAATGAAATTTTAAAAAGCAAACCAGTGAGAGGTAACTAGCTGGCTTGGTTGAAAGAGATAAGCCTGGAGATTGGAGGTCCTGGGTTCAAATGTGGCCTCAGACATCACCTACCTGTGTGACCTAGGCAAGTCACTAAACCCTAATTGCTTAGCCCATGTCTTGAAATCAATATTTGTATTAGTTCTAAGACAGAAGGTAAGGGTTAAAAAAAAAAGCGAACTGGCTACATGGAGCAAGGATTCTCTCAGTAGAACAGGATTTGGCGAATCGTTACTATTATTTTTAGGATTCCCACTTGAGTAGTCAAGGCTTTATGAAGTACTTTACTCCAAAACTCACAAAATTCTACTTGTAACCTTTATTCTCTTGTTACATTCGCCCTATATTCCTGAAGGTCTTTGCCAGGAGAATATGAGCTCTATCAGCTTCTATCACTCTAAAAAAAGACTTGGAGTGTGAAAGGGCAACAAATTATTTGTAACTTTAGAAGTAACAGCCTCGCCAAATATGAATAGTCAGGAGGATGAGCACTAAGTAATAAATTCTTTGGCCATGGCAACCCATGAAGCAAAGAAAATTGTAAAATAGCCTTCAGTGTTCTGTGACCTTCTCCTCATTTACTGAGAGTCTACCAAAGAGTAGAAAAGGCACATGGATGCCAAGAAACAATTTTTAGACTGTGTGTGAACATGAACTTAACTGTAAATACTTTAAGCATAAGCGATGCATCCAAAGGCCAACAAGTCAACATTGAAGGAACTGAAATACATCAATATATATTCACATCATAAATCAGGGGTTCTTAATCTGGGGGATATAAAACCCCCCACAGGTTTTAACTGAAGCTTAGAGGTCTCAATGTTTTGGTAAAAGGCATAAGAAAATACTTGCTGTGAACATGATCCATTGCCAGAATAGTATCCTTTGTCCTTGTAGTTGCTCAGGGATAGTCTTATTATCTTAGCATTGTTCCCTGGAAGAAGTTCTGTATTTTATCTGATTAATAATATAAAAACATCGAAGTGAATATTGAATGTAGTTTCAACATATAGGTTGTGGATTTCAGTGGCACAAAAATGCAGCTTATTTTAACTTGGGTTTATTTAGATACTTATATGCCAGAAAAGTGTTTCAAGGCATGCCTCACATTTTTTTGAATGACTTAAAAAGTTAATATTAAACACCAGTTCAAAGGATTTGCTTTGCAACTAAAAAATTTAAACAATGAATCTGAATACAGAAAAAAATCACTTCTTTTTATAATAACCTGTACTTTTAAAAAATTTCATTTAGTCAATTTAGAACATTATTCCTTGCTTTCAAGAGTCATATTCTTTCCCCCCTTCCCTCCCCCACCCTTCCCATAGCTGACATGCAATTCCACTGTGTATTACATGTGACCTTGATCAGAACATATTTCCATGTTGTTGATGTTTGCACTAGGATGTACATTTGGAGTCTACATCCCCAGTCATTTCCCCCTCAACCCATGTGATCAAGCAGTTGTCTTTCTTCGGTGTTTCTACTCCCAAAGATTTTCCTCTGCATGTGGATAGTGTTCTTTCTTATATATCCCTCCGGGTTGTTCAGGATAACTGCATTGCCCCTAATGGAGAAGTCCATTACATTCGATTGTAGCACAGTGCATCAGTTTCTGTGTATAAAGTTCTCTTGGTTCTGCTCCTCTCACTCTGAATCAGTTCCTAGAGGTGATTCCAGTTCACATGGAATTCTTCCAGTTTATTATTTCTTTGAGCACAATAGTATTCCATCACCAACATATACCACAATTTGTTCAGCCATTCCCCAATTGAAAGGCTAACCTATACTTTTAAATTACTTATGGATTTTAAAAATATTTTGATAAGTAGATTTCAATATAACAGGTTTCTTTGATAATATTTGTGATTTATTTTATGTATTTAAAAACATCATTCTGAGGAAGGATGTCTAGGCCTCATCAGACTGTCAAAGGAACTTATTAAAAAAATTAAGAACCCTTTATTGTAAATGCAACCAGAAGTCATAAGATAGCTGTAAAAGACGTGATCAACAAGAGGGATAATTAGACATTTTCTCTCATCCTTAGAAATTCTCAAACTTCTCCAAAAGAGAAATTATGCACCAAAGATAAAGCAGTTTTATTTGTCTTCATGGTTTAGGATACCAAGAACCCAAAAGAAGGCCAAAATTATATGATTAATTTCTAACTAATATTAACTCATGATCCCTTCCACCAATTGCTCATCACATTCCTGTAGCAAGGCAGTCTTTCACTAGGCAGTCTGACTTATGAATTTACAATAAACCACAACCCCACACCCTCAACTTGACCTCCCTCTTTCCAGTGCCATGACCAACCAAATTACAAATTACAGAAATTTGCTGAGGCTACAATAGCCAGTGCTTTGGTAGATTTCTGTGCTAGAAGAGAAGAAATAGGATAGGACATATGTCTGAGCCTTTAATTAGAACAAAATTCTGTTTTCTAACTTTCACCTTTTCTGTCACCTCAGAGATACAAACTCTAAATGGCAGAAATTTGCTGAGGCTACAATCAATATGGCTGATATTTTTACTGCCAGACCAGACACTGAGGGAAAGAGGGAATGGGGCAGGACAATATATATATATATATATATTATTAAAAAAATTAAGAACCCTTTATTGTAAATGTAAATTGTAAATTAAGAACCCTTTATTATAAATATATATATATATATACAAACCTGAGCACCATAATTCAAGAAATAATACAAGAAAATTGACTCATATTTCTAAATATACAAAACAAAATTCCAATTGAAATATTTTGTAGATAGGCTCCCTGCCTCAAAAAAAAGAGCTAAAAGTTCCAAAAAGTATAGTGATTAAATTTAACAAATCCATTGAGCAAAAAGTTTTGCAGGCAAACAAGAGAAAGACGTATATAAAGGAAAAGCAGTTTGAAAAACATAAGACTATTCTATATCCATCCAGAAAGGCAGGAAGGATCAGAACAATTATATTCCAAAAGGTAATGGAACTCGAGTGGTAATCCAAGGTTATAAACTGTAAATGCCAAAACTGTAAGGATAATTTTTAGTGTTTTGACTTAAAATCTAAATAAGTGGTCACCATGGGAAATTCCAAATATGAAAATACCCAAGTCACTTGGGGATTTATGGAGATTTTAATTAATATAAATGAAGGAATTAAGGGAAGGGGAGAGAGAGAGAGAGAGAGAGAGAGAGAGAGAGAGAGAGAGAGAGAGAGAGAGAGAGAGAGAGAGAGAGAGAGAGAGAGAGAGAGAGAGATGCTATTTGAACATCCACCTATTCAGGCACAACCATATACCCCTGCCTATACCTCATTGTTAGGAGGGGATACAACCATTGCTACATACATTAGATAATTACAAACAAAACTGTGAGAACTCCATGACTCTGGAGCTGCTCTTCAAGCAGGCCCCATAGTCTCACTTCATAATTTAAACCCTGGTGATAGTGTGTATATAAAAAATTTAAAACATATTGGGTAGATTGAACCTGCTTATGATGGACCATTCCAAGTCCTATTAACTACACTGACAGCTATTAAAATTGGGGAGAGGGACTCATGGATTCATTGTAGTCATGTAAAATGAATACCCTCTTTTGATAATGAATAATTGACTATATTGATAGTATTTAACTATCTATTATGATAAGACTTCCCCATTGATGGAACTGTACTATTTTATTGAACTTTATTTGTACCATACAGTATTTTATTTTGTTTTTTATTTGTCCTCTTTTTCTTTCTCTCATTTTTTTTGCATTTGAAGCTCATGTGATTGTATTGAAAAGATTTTCTTTTAACTATTTTTTATTTTTGCCACAAGCTAAGATATCCATTTGCTTTGCATAAAAATGCATACCCTAAAAGCTTTAGACTGGAAACCTGACATTTATTGATAAATGTTATGGAATTGTGATTAATGATTGTGTCTGATTCTAGGAAATGGGGGAAAAAAGGAGCACAGACTTTATCTACAAGGTGCCATAAAAGTAGATTTAACCTGAAAAATACCAAAAGAGCACACATCAAAAGGAAACTAATCCATATGGGACTGATGAAATTCTACGCCAATATGAAAGGACTTGAACCTAGTGTGAGACTCAAGGTTGAGGCAGTTGGCATATGTTAAGACACAGGACTCTTTGAACCACATTCCTTGTAAAATACTTTCTATGAAAGTATCTAACAATTGGCTATTATGGCTCCCCTATTCCTGAGAAATGATGAAATGATCAGACCAGGGAATGACACTTCCCTTTTTACACAAAAATCTAATCTTGTTTTTTCTCTCTCTTATAGTATGGCAACTTCCTATAACCTTAGCTTATTATGGGTAAATAAATCATTACTGCATTTTCCCCTACAGATTTGTAGGACAGAAATTTACTTTAATTGGACCCTAATATAAGGATCCATTATGAATTTATTCTTTTTTAATTCAGAAATTTTATATACATAGTTTTGGATATTTTTATTTTGATTATGATTTTATTTCTCTCAAAAGCTTAATTTTTTCTTCTTTTTATTTTTCTTTGATCTATTTGGATTTTTCTTTTGATAATTGACTCATACACCCATAAATCAACCACTTTGAGTTGATCTGGGTGTTGGTGAACATCCTCTTCAGGGGGGATTGTATTGTATTTTTATTAAAAAAACCCAATATTTAAAATTTTGTTTAAGAAGAATTTCAGAAAAAGAACTTTGCTAACTCCTTGAATCCAGAGAATGGACTCTTTGAAGAAAGATGCTTGCAGAAACATACACTGCATCAAGAAGATCCAGAATGAACTTTTGGGTACAATCAATTGAACAGAAGGGGATTGAACATTTATTGTAAATGTACACTTTTATGCCAAAGGGGACTACCCCCTAATTTGGCTTTTTGTCAATGTGCCTAGCAAAACATTGGTTTTGTTTTCTCTCTTTTCTATTTCCCTCTTATCTCTAACTATTTGAATTTTCTCTTAGAAAGTGAAATATTGTATACATCTGGAGTTAGAAGTTTTTAGGGGTACAAGATGATTATGTTAAATGATCAATGGGGAGACTAGTCTCCTAATGATCATCAGGGGGGATTGTGAAAAATGGATTTGGTTCTCTCCTGATTGTAACAATGAAGGTACTTAGCTCTTCCTTGATTGTGAAGATTAAGTTGTAATCCCTTGTCTATTTTTAGATTTCAGTCCCCAAAGTGTAAACACAGTACTTAAAGTTGAGTATGGAGATCTACCCATTTTGGATTTTAACCACAAAAAGGTGTGAACACCCATTTCATACATTGAGTGGGAGGTCTGTGACCCATGTGTGAAAGAGTGGGCAGTCCTGGAGTGGAGCGTCAGCTGTGATTGGTAGATGTAAAATTTAGGGGAAGTGACACAAGAGAAAAAGGTTTTTAAAAGTGGAAACAGAGACACACATAGGACAGACACTCAGACTTGGAGTGAAGGGAAACTTGGAGTTTGAAAGAGACACACTTGGAGTGGAGCCTGTTGGTAATGAGGCTGATAAAATAATCTGCTGATTGAACTGACATCATGGTGAGTGTAAAGGCTGCCTTCCTTCCTTGCCCTTTCTGGAGGTGTAAGCCTCTGGAAAAGGCCCATTGTCTTGAGACTGCTTTCCCCTGGTCTTCCCTCTCTCTCTCTCTCTCTCTCTCTCTCTCTCTCTCTCTCTCTCTCTCTCTCTCTCTCTCTCTCTCTCTCTCTCTCTTTCTCTCTCTCCCTCTTTCTCTTCCCCCCCTCTCTCTCCCTCCCTCCCTCTCTTTCCTTTTCTCTCTTCCTTAATATCTTCCCTCTATTATAAAAATAAACTACCATAAATTCCATTTTACTTTAATAATTCATTTTTGGAATTTAGAAATTAAATCCCTGTTGACCAATTATATCTATTTGGTCCAACCATAAATTTAACAGTGACAACAAATAAAATACTTTTTTTCTAAATGTACTCAAGCACATACAGGTCAAGGCAGAAATCAGATGGAGATAATGATGAAGAAGTGAATCTGGGGTATTATGGACAGAACCCTGCTTATAGGGAAATGAATAATTTTTTCTGGGTCTAAAATATAAGATGGGAGGGTACAGGGAAAAAGAGGGGAAGATGAGAAGATAGGGGAATGTAATGTGCTGTAATGTGCTCTGGAAAGTTTGAGGGCTAGCAATGAGGGGAAAGTGACTTGTGGTCTTTCAATAAGAAGAAAACTTTCACAGTAATGGTCAAGGAGGTGAGTGAGTAATTAGAAAGGCTGGGAAAGGAGGAAACCTTGTTTTGATGGTGGAATGGGATTCCATTGATGAATCCTCCTGTGGATGAAGAAAGATGTTCTGTGAAGGAATGGGGTCTTTGTGCTAGATGTTTTCTGCAGACATTTGGTACTTAAAGAAACTACTTGTTCTGTCTAGGTTGCGGGGAATTGGAGTTCTTGCAGGCAACGAGGGCCTGGGAAGGAAGGGGATAAATTTCGTGAGGAGATTTTGAGGCAAATGGAGAAGGAAGGTGTCTAGGGGGAGGTGATAGATCAGCAGTGGGTTACATAATTGGGGCCATCCTGTCACGGGACAATATATTCTCAAATGCCTGCTGTAACTGTCATATTCTGAGTCTAAAGCATAATGGAAAAGGGAATACTAAGGAGCAAGTTGTTTAAGGCAGTGACAGAAAGGCAGTGCTTAGAATGGAAAACCCAGATTGGATAGCATCAGGGACTTGATTCCATCAGGGATGCAGAGAATGCATAAGCCATAGAATGAAGGTCTAGAGTAGAAAGAAAGGGAATATTTTGAAGAGTGATGGAAAGAAATGCTTTCTGGAAATATAACTAGAAATGAAATAAAAAACCAATGAATAGGACAAATTGAAAGGGAAGAGAAGAAGGGGGAAATCTACTTGACAGGGAAAAAAGGAATAGAATTAAAAAAAATACTACATATAAGCTGTAAAGACAAGAAGTTGATAAACAAAAGCCAAAAGAAAAAAGAATAACAATAGGAAGGGGAAATTAGGAATGAGGGAAATAGGGCCATCTTAAAAAAGATTAACTAAAATGAAAAAATAGATTATCTTATTTACAGCATAAGATGGAAAAATAATAATTTGGAAAAGCCCAGTAATTAGAGACAAATGGAGCAAAATATTATCCTGACTTATAACTTTAAATTTAAATGGTTTACTAAAGCTCCATTCTTTATATTCTTTCCATTAATTTCTTTTATATTCTTGACCTTTTGTTTTCCCAAATGAATTTTTAAAATTATTTTTTTCTAGTTCAATAAAATTCTTTTATTGAAATTTTATTAATTATATATTATATGTATAATATATTAAATTGAAATTTTAATTGGGATGACATTGAATAAATAGATTAGTTTGTGTAGGACTCTCATTTTAATTATATTCATTCTGCCCACCCATGAACGATTAATATTTCTCCAATTATTTAAATCTGACTTTATTTGTATAAAAAGTTTTTTATAATTATGTTCAAATACTTTTTCAGTTTGATTAAATAATCCAATAAAATGAAAAGAAAGATATTAAATAAGAAACAAAGGCATATAATCTGTTGCTTATGAAAAATGTTTAAAAAATAAATTTATACACAATAAAATGGGATGGAAATTTTTAAAAAACTGCATCAAGGAAGCAATTATACAAACAAGAATTGTAATCATAATATCTGACAGGGCAAAAACAAACATAAAACAAGGTAAACGTGTGGTATATTCTAGGAAACTGCATTATGCTGAAAGGATCTGTACATAATTAATATCAGTATTAAATCTATATGTTCCAAATGCCTTAGCCTCCAAATTTATAAAGGAAAAGTTAACTGAGCAACAAGTAGACATAGATAGTAACTCAATAGTGACAGAAGACTTCAGTGTTCTTCTCTTAGTTTTGGATAAGTCTAGCAGAAAGATAAAATAAAATGGAAAATATAGAATTGAACTGATTCCTGGAGAAACTAGAACTAAAAAAATTGTAGCATCTTCTAAATGGGACTGCAAAGGATATACATATTTTTCAGCACCATATTGGACTTGTACAAATATTGAGCATCATTATGGTACATAGATATTGATAATGAATGTCCAAATGCAGAAATAGTTACATTCTCTTTAGGTTATAATTTAATTAAAATGGGTTTTGGGTCAGGGATCACAAACAAAAAACACTTGCCTAAATCAGGCTTAAAAATGAAATCCTAAATAATGAATGTCAAAGACCAAATCATAGAAACAATAATTATGTGAAAGAATGATAATGAAATAGCATACCAAAATTTCAAGTCCTAGTTCTATTACTACTACCCCTACTCCTATTTCTTCTCCTACTTACTTACTTACTTACTTACTTACTTACTTACTACTACTACTACTACTACTACTACTACTACTACTACTACTACCACTACCACTACTACCACTACTACTATTACCACTACCACTACTACCACTATCACCACCACCTATAGGAAAGACCTTGGGCTAGTCACCTAACTTTTCTTAGTCATAGGTTTCTTATTTTCAAATGAGAAATATAAGCTAAAGTCTCTTACAACTATAAATCTTATGATCCTAAGTGGACATTTAAACAACAGGATATTTCATAGAGTAATGTCATATAAATAGTGTCTACAACAAAGGAACATCAATTATGATATCATTTTCCTTACCTATAAAATTAGGGGCATATAGTTTGGAGTGGTGGACTAAATACCAATTTTCTAGTTAAAAGGCTTGAGTTCAAATCCTAGCTTTGCTGTTTGATTCTATCCATACCTATGGTCCTTTTGAATACAGCCACATTAAACTTTCCCTTCCCCCCAATCTCCTTGCAAATGCATAAATATCCCATTTTCATCTTATAGGCTTAGTTAGCCTGGGACTGGGAATTTGTTATCTGACAACTTTCAAGGACTTACAATCATCATCTCCATGCTTGAATAATTACACTTTCACTGTTATGACTTGATAAGCCAGCCAAGGGCTGGCTTCAAAATGATGGCCTCATCCCCCATTTTCTGTGTATCATTAAGCTGCCTCATATTTGAGCTATTCTAGAACAATGGGAATGAACAATACAAATAAGAGAGAATTGGGAGAGCCACCAAAGCTTGCCAATAAAAGGGTATCTATCACATGATGGAGAGATGATCTTCAGTGTAGGGATGAACATCAGTAAACTGAATTTTTTTTTTATTATTGGAGAGGCATCTGCTAAAGTGACTAAAAGGGTCTACTATGGCTATGTATGACCAGCAACAAATTAGCCAAAAGGAAAACTAGGTATTTCTGGACAATTTGTGACTAGCTAAAAATAAACAGCTGTTTCTCTCACCTAGGTGAGTTTTCCCTTTTATAGACTTGGGCTACCAGAGTGATAGATCCCTCCCCTGGCCAACCTAACTCTACAATACTGCAAAGACCATGGTTGACTAACTACTTAGAGTATGTGGGTTGAGCATAAGAGAAGATATATCACCTGAAAAAAAGCCAAGAATAGAGAAAAATAGTGACACAAAGTGATTAGAATAGTTTTATTTCCTTTTTTCCATTAGTTATTTCTGGTAACTTTTTAGTCTTAAAATATAGTTCAACAGATTCAAAAGCAAAAGGTATCAGTAGAACACCGAACCTTTTTCCTTTTTGAAATAAAATTGTAACATTTACCGAAAATAAAATATTTCAATATGATATTTTAATATAATTTTATTTTATTTTAACATTACTAAGACTTTTGGTATGGTCCTATCTATTGTCCAAGGACCAACCTAGGTTAGGAAAGAATAGTTCCTAATGGAGAGTTGGTCACCAGGTGATGAGTTGATGACTACAGGGAATGGCAGAAAGAAAATCAGTTTGGACATCAGAAAGACTGGATACCAATTACTAGTCATGTATATGACTTTGAGCAGTCCATTTGCCCTCCCTGAGTTTCAGTTTCCTCCTCTGTCAATTAAGAGGTTTGAATAAGATAAACTATAACATCCTTCTCAGTGGTAAAATAAAATGTGCTAAAATTGAGATAACTTTGATCTCTTCCAGCTCTAAAGTTCTGTTAGTATCTACATAGCACTCTTGAGGTAATATCCAGGTTGGATCCCTGAGGGGATAACTATTTTAGGTTCATAACTACCATTTGTATATAATCTTTAAAAATAGTTTTGAGAGTTTTCTCCAAGTACTGATGTTAGTAAACATTGTGATGGTGCAACATTAACCCCCAGATATGTAGGAAAAGTGTGAATCTGATTTGGAGAGATTCAGAATGATTCAGAAGTGAGTCAATGTGGAAGTTGAAGAGACTTATCAGAAAAGGAAAACACCAACAGAGAGGTCATTGGAAGAGGAATTTCAATGACTGAAACAGGAGCAAGGAGATTGAATTCTAGGTTAAGTAAAGAGCTAGAGATATCCCAATAGGGCAATGAATCCTGACACAGGATTGAGTCTGAGCCTTCTTCACATTCTTCATGTGCCCCCAATATAGGATATAATATATACCAGCAGTAACTTCCCTGGAAACAAAGGGTGTGCCCATAGATTCAGGAATGGTTGAACAAATTATGTCATATAACTATAGTGGAATATCATTGTGCTACAAGAAATTGTAAAAGGGATAATTTCAGAGAAACCTGGAAAGACTTAGATGAACTAATGCAGAATTGAACAAACTGAACCAGGAGAACAATTCACATTATAATAATATTATAAAAAACAAACATTTTTTAAGAACTCTGATTAATTCAATGGTCTACCATGATTCTAGAGGATCAATGATGAACAATATTACCCAACTCCTGACAGATATAAGTGAAAAATGTGAAGAATGAGATTATCTGTCTATTTGACATAATCAATAAAGTACTACTAATAAAACAGAATTTATATAATGCTATAAGATTTGTAAAACACTGTACAAACATTAACTCATTTTATCCTTACAATAACACTGGGAGGTAGGTGCTATAATATTCCTCCATTTTATAGATGAAGAAGCTGAGGCAAACAGAGGTTAAGTAGCTTACAACAGCAAACAAGTGTTTGAAGCTTAATGTGAACTCAAATCTTCTAGTCTCCAGGTCCAATGCTCTACCCACTAGGCAACTTAGTCCCTTGACTGCATGTTTGTTATGAAAGTTTTATTTTCAAAAGGGTTCTTTTTTTCCGCTTGGGGTAGGTGTGGGAATGAGAAAAAAACGTTTAATTGAAAAAATATTTTTTAAAAGAAAAGCTGAAAATTGGATTTCATCTCTAGCACCAACCAGAATTGTACATTTTCTGAATGCTTTCTTTAGTGTCCAAATAATAATAGGCCAGGGAAAAGAATATGGCCACGGGCAAACAAAAGGACTTAGAGTATTAAATCTGAGAGAGATCAATGAGATTGTAAGGGAAAGGTCTCTAATAGAGTTTGAACTGAGGTCTTTGGCTTCAGCAGCTAGCCAATTCAATTACTTAACAAGTGACTGACATTAACTCAAGAGCCCTCAGCTGAACCTGCCTACAATGGATAGAGAATAGAAATTAGGACAAACTTTAAAAGGGTGAGCTGAATGGCCTGAAGAGGGAGAGAATCAGACTCAATATACATCCACTCAAGACTAGAGAGAAACGAAGGCTCAGATAGTGTCAGAAATGTAGCTGCCACTGACCTGGTGACTAAGAGTTAGCTATCAGTGCCTAGACGTTGGATGTCAAGTGGATCAGCACAATCTATTGTGTGAGACTTGGATACTCTCTAGAAGGGCACTAGGAGGCTCAGACAAGCCTTCTTGCTCCTTCTAGTTTTTAATCCTATCTCTCCCTCTTAAAATTATTTCATATTTACTTTCATAGACTCATTACATTTTGCATCTCCAAGTAGAATAGAGAAGCTCCTGGAGGACAAGGATTGGTTTGGATTAATTTGTTTTGTTTTTGTATCCCTAATACTAAGAACAGTGAGTGCTTTGGACATAGAAGGAATTTAGTAAATGTTTATCAAATTGAATACTTCAATGAATCTGTGATCTTACCAACATGTAAGTTCCTTCTACAGATACAAGTCACAACCTATGCAGCCTTCATTTTTCTCCAATTCTTTCTGATATTCTTTCTTTCTCTTTTCAGTTAAGAAGTGCAGTGGGTAAAAGTATGGACCTGGAGTCAGGAAGACCTAAATTCAAATTCAACTCCAGACTCTCAATCGCTGGGTTACTGTGGGCTTCACTTCTGGGATGACAACACACCTTCATCCCATAGAGCTTGGGAGGATAAGATGAACTAATATGCATAAGGCACACTACAAACCTTAAAGCTCTGTATAAATGCTTGCTATTATTACTCTCTAATAAATATTCTACAAAGAGTCAGCACAATGTGTCAGAGGACTGGCCCCTAGATCTTTTTTATATTTTGGTTAATACATATTATTCTTTACTTTCACTGAATGTTCAATTACCTCCTTTCCTAATCACACATTTTCTGGAGTAGATTCCTTACACCCCTTCTTGTGTAGATGTCAGAGTTGGAAATGCACAGCAATCTCCTTAGATTCACCATGAATTTAT